>NW_027438259.1:425000-714812 GCF_000715075.1 Nicotiana tabacum
TAAGCTATAGCACACGAAAATATGGTAATCGAGCGAAATTCTAGGTCTTTTTCAGTAACATGCAAAAAATGTGGAAAGATCTTGGCAGGGCGGTGACTATGGTTCCTTTGGTCTTATTTGATAGTCCGGAAATATATTAGGCGATAGGGGTCCGTAGGTCCCGGGACCACTCGAAAGGGGTGGGCTATAACACACAAAAATATGGGAATCGCGCGGAATTCTAGTTGTTTGGCCGAAAAACGCAAAAAATGAGGAACGATCATGGCGGGGCGGATACTATGGTTCCTTAGGTCATATTTGATAGTCCGGAAAAATTTTAGGCGATAGGGGTCAGGAGGTCCCGGGACCACTCGGAAGGCGTGGGCTATAACACACAAAAATATGGGAATCGCGCGGAATTCTAGTTGTTTGGCCGAAAAACGCAAAGAATGAGGAACGATCATGGCGAGGCGGATACTATGGTTCCTTAGGTCGTATTTGATAGTCCGAAAAAATTTTAGGCGATAGGGGTCAGGAGGTCCCGGGACCACTCGGAAGGCGTGGGCTATAACACACAAAAATATGGGAATCGCGCGGAATTCTAGTTGTTTGGCCGAAAACTACAAAAAATGAGGAACGATCATGGCGGTGTGGTTACTATGGTTCCTTAGATCGTATTTGATGGCCCGGAAAATTTTTAGGCGATCGGGGTTCGGGGTTCCCGGGACCCCTTGGAAGGCGTGGGCTAAAGCACACGAAAATATGGAAATCGCGCGGAATTCTAGTTTTTTGGCTGAATAACGCAAAAGACTAGGAACGATCATGGCGGGGCGGTGGCTATGGTTCCTTAGGTCGTATTTGATAGTCCGAAAATTTTTTAGGCGATACGGCTCCGGGGGGCCCGACCCACTCGGAAGGCGTGGGCGATAGCACACAAATATGGTAATCGAGCGGAATTCTAGTATTTTGGCCGAAAAACACAAAAAATGAGGAACGATCATGGCGGGGCGGTGACTATGGTTCCTTAGGTCGTATTTGATGGCCCAGAAAATTTTAGGCGATCGGGGTCCACGGCTCCCGGGACCACTCGGAAGGCGTAAGCTATAGCACACGAAAATATGCAAATCGCGCGGAGTTCTAGTTTTTTGGCCAAAAAATGCAAAGCATTTGGAACGATCATGGTTGGGCGGTGACTATGGTACCTTAGGTCGTATTTGATAGTCCGGAAAAATTTTAGGCGATCGGGGTCCGCGGCTCCCCGGACCACTTGGAAGGCGTGGGTATAGCACACGAAAGTATGGGAATCGGGCGTAATTCTAGTTTTTTGGCCGAAAAATGCAAAAAATGAGAAACAATCATGGCTGGGCGGTGACTATTGTTCCTTAGGTCTTATTTGATAGTCCGGAAAAATTTTAGGCGATAGGGGTCCGGAGACCCAGGACCACTCGGAAGGCGTGGGCTATAGCACACAAAAATATTGTAATCGGGCGGAATTCTAGTTTTTTGGCCGAAAAACGCAACAAATGAGGAATGATCATGGCTGGGCGGTGACTATGGTTCCTTTGGTCTTATTTGATAGTCCAGAAAAATATTAGGCGATAGGGGTCCGGAGGTCCCGGGACCACTCGGAAGGCGTGGGCTATAGGACACGAAAATATGGGAATCGCGCGGAATTCTAGTTTTTTGGCCGAAAAACGGAAAAAACTAGGAACGATCATGGCTGGGTGATGACTATGGTTCCTTAGGTCTTATTTGATAGTCCGGAAAAATTTTAGGCGATAGGGGTCCGGAGACCCGGGACCACTTGGAAGGCGTGGGCTATAACACACAAAAATATGGGATCGCGCGGTATTCTAGTTGTTTGGCCAAAAAACGCAAAAAATGAGGAACGATCATGGCGAGGCGGATACTATGGTTCCTTAGGTCGTATTTGATAGTCCGGAAAAATTTTAGGCGATAGGGGTCCGGAGGTCCCGGGACCACTCGGAAGGCGTGGGCTATAACACACAAAAATATGGGAATCGCGCGGAATTCTATTTGTTTGGCCAAAAAATGCAAAAAATGAGGAACGATCATGGCGGGGCGGATACTATGGTTCCTTAGGTCGTATTTGATAGTCCGGAAAATTTTTAGGCGATAGGGGTCAGGAGGTCCCGGGACCACTCGGAAGGCGTGGGCTATATTACACAAAAATATGGGAATCGCGCGGAATTCTAGTTGTTTGGCCGAAAAACGCCAAAAATGAGGAACGATCATGGTTGGGCGGTGACTATGGTACCTTAGGTCGTATTTGATAGTCCGGAAAACTTATAGGCGATCAGGGTCCGCGGCTCCCCGGACCACTTGGAAGGCGTGGGTATAGCACACGAAAATATGGGAATCGGGCGTAATTCTAGTATTTTTGCCGAAAAATGCAAAAAATGAGAAACAATCATGGCTGGGCGGTGACTATGGTTCCTTAGGTCTTATTTGATAGTCCGGAAAAATTTTAGGCGATAGGGGTCCGGAGACCCAGGACCACTCGGAAGGCGTGGGCTATAGCACACAAAAATATTATAATCGGGCGGAATTCTAGTTTTTTGGCCGAAAAATGCAACAAATGAGGAATGATCATGGCTGGGCGGATACTATGGTTCCTTAGGTCGTATTTGATAGTCCGGAAATATTTTAGGCGATAGGGGTCCGGAGGTCCCGCGACCACTCGGAAGGCGTGGGCTATAGGACACGAAAATATGGGAATCGCGCGGAATTCTAGTTTTTTGGCCGAAAAACGGAAAAAACTAGGAACGATCATGGCTGGGTGGTGACTATGGTTCCTTAGGTCTTATTTGATAGTCCGGAAAAATTTTAGGCGATAGGGGTCCGGAGACCCGGGACCACTCGGAAGGCGTGGGCTATATAACACACAAAAATATGGGATCGCGCAAAATTCTAGTTCTTTGGCCTAAAAACGCAAAAAATGAGGAACGATCATGGCGGGGTGGTTACTATGGTTCCTTAGGTCGTATTTGATGGCCCGGAAAATTTTTAGGCGATCGGGGTTTGAGGTTCCCGGGACCCCTTGGAAGGCGTGGGCTAAAGCACACGAAAATATGGAAATCGCGCGGAATTCTAGTTTTTTGGCTGAAAAATGCAAAAGACTAGGAACGATCATGGCGGGGCGGTGACTATGGTTCCTTAGGTCGTATTTGATAGTCCGGAAAATTTTTAGGCGATCCGGCTCCGGGGGCCCGACCCACTCGGAAGGCGTGGGCGATAGCACACAAAAATATGGGAATCGGGCGGAATTCTAGTTTTTTGGCCAAAAAATGCAAAAAATGAGGAACGATCATGGCTAGGCGGTGACTATGGTTCCTTAGGTCGTATTTGATGGCCCGGAAAATTTTAGGCGATCGGGGTCCACGGCTCCCGGGACCACTCGGAAGGCGTAAGCTATAGCACACGAAAATATGCAAATCGCGCAGAGTTCTAGTTTTTTGGCCGAAAAATGCAAAGCATTTGGAACGATCATGGTGGGGCGGTGACTATGGTACCTTAGGTCGTATTTGATAGTCCGGAAAAATTTTAGGCGATCGGGGTTCGCGGCTCCCCGGACCACTTGGAAGGCATGGGTATAGCACACGAAAATATGGGAATCGGGCGTAATTCTAGTTTTTTGGCCGAAAAGTGCAAAAAATGAGAAAAGATCATGGCTGGGCGGTGACTATGGTTCCTTAGGTCTTATTTCATAGTCCGGAAAAATTTTAGGCGATAGGGGTCCGGAGACCCGGGACCACTCGGAAGGCGTGGAACACACAAAAATATGGGATGGCGCGAAATTCTAGTTGTTTGGCCGAAAAATGCAAAAATTGAGGAACGATCATGGCGGGGTGGTTACTATGGTTCCTTAGGTCATATATGATGGCCCGGAAAAATTTTAGGCGATCGGGGTCCGCGGCTCCCCGGACCAATTGGAAGGCGTGGGTATAACACACGAAAATATGGGAATCGGGCGTAATTCTAGTTTTTTGGCCAAAAAATGCAAAAAATGAGAAACGATGATGGCGGTGCGGTTACTATAGTTCCTTCGGTCGTATTTGATGGCCGGAAAATTTTTAGGCGATCGGGGTCCAGGGGTCCCGGTACCACTTGGATGGGTGGGCAATAGCACACAAAAATATTGTAATCGGGCGGAATTCTAGTTTTTGGCCGAAAAACGCAACAAATGAGGAATGATCATGGCTGGGCGGTGACTATGGTTCCTTTGGTCTTATTTGATAGTCCGGAAAAATATTAGGCGATAGGAGTCTGGAGGTCCCGGGACCACTCGGAAGGCGTGGGCTATAACACACAAAAATATGGGAATCGCGCAGAATTTTAGTTGTTTGGCCGAAAAAGGCAAAAAATGAGGAACGATCATGGCGGGGCGGATACTATGGTTCCTTAGGTTGTATTTGATAGTCCGGAAATATTTTAGGCGATAGGGGTCAGGAGGTCCCGGGACCACTCGGAAGGCGTGGGCTATAACGCACAAAAACATGGGAATCGCGCAAAATTCTAGTTGTTTGGCCGAAAAACGCAAAAAATGAGGAACTATCATGGTGGGGGGAATACTATGGTTCCTTAGGTCGTATTTGATAGTCCGGAAATATTTTAGGCGATAGGGGTCAGGAGGTCCCGGGACCACTCGGAAGGCGTGGGCTATAACACACAAAAACATGGGAATCGCGCGAAATTCTAGTTGTTTGGCCGAAAAACGCAAAAAATGAGGAACTATCATGGTGGGGCGGATACTATGGTTCCTTAGGTCGTATTTGATAGTCCGGAAATATTTTAGGCGATAGGGGTCAGGAGGTCCCGGGACCACTCGGAAGGCGTGGGCTATAACACACAAAAACATGGGAATCGCGCGAAATTCTAGTTGTTTGGCCGAAAAACGCAAAACATGAGGAATGATCATGGCAGGGCGGATACTATGGTTCCTTAGGTCGTATTTGATAGTCCGGAAAAATTTTAGGCGATAGGGGTCAGGAGGTCCCGGGACCCCTTGGAAGGCGTGGGCTAAAGCACACGAAAATATGGAAATCGAGCGGAATTCTAGTTGTTTGGCTGAAAAACGCAAAAAATGAGGAACGATCATGGCGGCGTGGTTACTATGGTTCCTTAGGTCGTATTTGATGGCCCGAAAA
This sequence comes from Nicotiana tabacum, assembly GCF_000715075.1. NCBI lineage: Eukaryota > Viridiplantae > Streptophyta > Magnoliopsida > Solanales > Solanaceae > Nicotiana > Nicotiana tabacum. Next base: position 430,148 of record NW_027438259.1, read on the forward strand.
ATTTTTAGGCGATCCGGCTCCGGGGGGCCCGACCCACTCGGAAGGCGTGGGCGATAGCACACAAAAATATGGGAATCGGGCGGAATTCTAGTTTTTTGGCCAAAAAATGCAAAAAATGAGGAACGATCATGGCGAGGCGGTGATTATGGTTCCTTAGGTCATAATTGATGGCCCAAAATTTTTTTAGGCGATCCGAGTCCGGCGGCCCGGCCCACTCGGAAGGCGTGGGCAATAGCACACAAAAATATGATAATCTAGCGGAATTCTAGTTTTTTGGCCGAAAAATGCAATAAAGGAGGAACGATCATGGCGGGGTGGTGACTATAGTTCCTTAGGTCGAATTTGATGGCCCGGAAAATTTTAGGCGATCGGGGTCCACGGCTCCTGGGACCACTCGGAAGGCGTAAGCTATAGCACACGAAAATATGCAAATCGCGCGGAGTTCTAGTTTTTTGGCCGAAAAATGCAAAGCATTTGGAACGATCATGGTGGGGTGGTGACTATGGTACCTTAGGTCGTATTTGATAGTCCGGAAAAATTTTAGGCGATGGGGGTCCGCGGCTCCCGGGACCACTCGGAAGGCGAAAGCTATAGCACACGAAAATATGCAAATCGCGCAGAGTTCTAGTTTTTTGGCCAAAAAATGCAAAGTATTTGGAACGATCATGGTGGGGTGGTGACTATGGTACCTCAGTTCGTATTTGATAGTCCAGAAAAATTTTAGGCGATCGGGGTCCGCGGCTCCCCGGACCATTTGGAAGGAGTGGGTATAGCACACGAAAATATGGGAATCGGGTGTAATTCTAGTTTTTGGCCGAAAAATGCAAAAAATGAGAAACGATGATGGCGGGGCGGTTACTATGATTCCTTAGGTAGTATTTGACGGCCCGGAAAAATTTTATGCAATCGGGGTCCGGGGGTCCCGGAACCACTTGGAAGGGTGGGCAATAATATCACACAAAAATATTGTAATCGGGCGGAATTCTAGTTTTTTGGCCGAAAAACGCAACAAATGAGGAATGATCATGGCTGGGAGGTGACTATGGTTCCTTTGGTCTTATTTTATAGTCCGGAAAAATATTAGGCGATAGGGGTCCGGAGCTCCCGGGACCACTCGGAAGGCGTGGGCTATAACACACAAAAATATGGGAATCGCGCGCAATTCTAGTTGTTTGGCCGAAAAACGCAAAAAATGAGGAACGATCATGGCGGGGCGGATACTATGGTTCCTTAGGTCGTATTTGATAGTCTGGAAAAATTTTAGGCGATAGGGGTCAGGAGGTCCCGGGACCACTCGGAAGGCTTGGGCTATAACACACAAAAATATGGGAATCGCGCGGAATTCTAGTTGTTTGGTCGAAAAATGCAAAAAATGAGGAACGATCATGGCGGAGTGGTTACTACGGTTCCTTAGGTCGTATTTAATGGCCCGGAAAATTTTTAGGCGATCGGGGTTCGGGGTTCCCGGGACCCCTTGGAAGGTGTGGGCTAAAGCACACGAAAATATGGAAATCGCGCGGAATTCTAGTTTTTTGGCTGAAAAACGCAAAAGACTAGAAACGATCATGGCGGGGCGGTGACTATGGTTCCTTAGATCGTATTTGATAGTCCGAAAAATTTTTAGGCGATCCGGTTCCGGGGGGCCCGACCCACTCGGAAGGCGTGGGCGATAGCACACAAAAATATGGAAATCGGGCGGAAATTTAGTTTTTTGGCCAAAAAAGGCAAAAAATGAGGAACGATCATGACGAGGCGGTGACTATGGTTCCTTAGGTCCTAATTGATGGCCTGAAAATTTTTTAGGCGATCCGAGTCCGGCGGCCCAGCCCACTCAGAAGGCGTGGGCAATAGCACACAAAAATATGGTAATCGAGCGGAATTCTAGTTTTTTTGCCGAAAAACACAATAAATGAGGAACGATCATGGCGGGGCGGTGAATATGATTCCTAAGGTCGTATTTGATATCCCGGAATATTTTAGGCGATCGGGCTCCACGGCTCCCGGGACCACTCGGATGGCGTAAGCTATAGCACTCGAAAATATGCAAATCGCGCGGAGTTCTAGTTTTTTGGCCGAAAAATGCAAAGCATTTGGAATGATCATGGTGGGGCGGTGACTATGGTACCTTAGGTCGTATTTGATAGTCCGGAAAAATTTTAGGCGATCGGGGTCCGCTTCTCCCCGGACCACTTGGAAGGCGTGGGTATAGCACACGAAAATATGGGAATCGGGAGTAATTCTAATTTTTTGGCCGAAAAATGCAAAAAATGAGAAACGATGATGGCGGGGCAGTTACTATGGTTCCTTTGGTCGTATTTGACGGCCCGGAAAAATTTTAGGCGATTGGGGTCCGGGGGTCCCGGAACCTCTTGGAAGGGTGGGCAATAATATCACACAAAATTATTGTAATCGGGCGGAATTCTAGTTTTTTGGCCAAAAAACGCAACAAATGAGGAATGATCATGGCTGGGAGGTGACTATGGTTCCTTTGGTCTTATTTGATAGTCCGGAAAAATATTAGGCGATAGGGTTCCGGAGCTCCCGGGACCACTCGGAAGGCGTGGGCTATAACACACAAAAATATGGGAATCGCGCGCAATTCTAGTTGTTTGGCCGAAAAACGCAAAAAATGAGGAACGATAATGGCGGGGCGGATACTATGGTTCCTTAGGTCGTATTTGATAGTCCGGAAAAATTTTAGGCGATAGGGGTCAGGAGGTCCCGGGACCACTCGGAAGGCGTGGGCTATAACACACAAAAATATGGGAATCGCGCGAAATTCTAGTTGTTTGGCCGAAAAACACAAAAAATGAAGAACGATCATGGCGGGGTGGTTACTATGGTTCCTTAGGTCGTATTTGATGGCCCAGAAAATATTTAGGCGATCGGGGTTCGGGGTTCCCGGGACCCCTTGGAAGGCGTGGGCTAAAGCACACGAAAATATGGAAATCGCGCGAAATTCTAGTTTTTGGCTGAAAAACGCAAAAGACTAGGAACGATCATGGCGGGGCGGTGACTATGGTTCCTTAGTTCGTATTTGATAGTCCGGAAAAGTTTTAGGCGATTCGGCTCCGGGGGCCCGACCCACTCGGAAGGCGTGGGCGATAGCACACAAAAATATGGAAATCGGGCGGAATTCTAGTTTTTTGGCCAAAAAGGCAAAAAATGAGGAACGATCATGACGAGGCGGTGACTATGGTTCCTTAGGTCCTAATTGATGGCCCGAAAATTTTTTAGGCGATCCGAGTCCGGCGGCCCGGCCCACTCGGAAGGCGTGGGCAATAGCACATAAAAATATGGTAATCGAGCGAAATTCTAGTTTTTTGGCCGAAAAACGCAATAAATGAGGAACGATCATGGCGGGGCGGTGAATATGATTCCTTAGGTCATATTTGATATCCCGGAATATTTTAGGCGATCGGGGTCCACGGCTCCCGGGACCACTCGGATGGCGTAAGCTATAGCACACGAAAATATGCAAATCGCGCGGAGTTCTAGTTTTTTGGCCGAAAAATGCAAAGCATTTGGAACGATCATGGTGGGGCGGTGACTATGGTACCTTAGGTCGTATTTGATAGTCCGGAAAAATTTTAGGCGATCGGGGTCCGCTGCTCCCCGGACCACTTGGAAGGCGTGGGTATAGCACACGAAAATATGGGAATCGGGAGTAATTCTAGTTTTTTGGCCGAAAAATGCAAAAAATGAGAAACGATGATGGCGGGGCGGTTACTATGGTTCCTTAGGTCGTATTTGACGGCCCGGAAAAATTTTAGGCGATCGGGGTCCGGGGGTCCCGGAACCACTTGGAAGGGTGGGCAATAATATCACACAAAAATATTGTAATCGGGCGGAATTCTAGTTTTTTGGCCGAAAAACGCAACAAATGAGGAATGATCATGGCTGGGAGGTGACTATGGTTCCTTTGGTCTTATTTGATAGTCCGGAAAAATATTAGGCGATAGGGTTCCGGAGCTCCCGGGACCACTCGGAAGGCGTGTGCTATAACACACAAAAATATGGGAATCGCGCGCAATTCTAGTTGTTTGGCCGAAAAACGCAAAAAATGAGGAACGATCATGGCGGGGCGGATACTATGGTTCCTTAGGTCGTATTTGATAGTCCGGAAAAATTTTAGGCGATAGGGGTCAGGAGGTCCCGGGACCACTCGGAAGGCGTGGGCTATAACACACAAAAATATGGGAATCGCGCGGAATTCTAGTTGTTTGGTCGAAAAATGCAAAAAATGAGGAACGAGCATGGCGGAGTGGTTACTATGGTTCCTTAGGTAGTATTTGATAGCCCGGAAAATTTTTAGGCGATCGGGGTTCGGGGTTCCCGGGACCCCTTGGAAGGCGTGGGCTAAAGCACACGAAAATATGGAAATCGCGCGGAATTCTAGTTTTTTGGCTGAAAAACGCAAAAGACTAGGAACGATCATGGCGGGGCAGTGACTATGGTTCCTTAGTTCGTATTTGATAGTCTGGAAAAGTTTTAGGCGATCCGGCTCCGGGGGCCCGACCCACTCGGAAGGCGTGGGCGATAGCACACAAAAATATGGAAATCGGGCGGAATTCTAGTTTTTCTGCCAAAAAAGCAAAAAATGAGGAACGATCATGACGAGGCGGTGACTATGGTTCCTTAGGTCCTAATTGATGACCCGAAAATTTTTTAGGCGATCCGAGTCCGGCGGCCCGGACCACTCGGAAGGCGTGGGCAATAGCACACAAAAATATGGTAATCGAGCGAAATTCTAATTTTTTGGCCGAAAAACGCAATAAATGAGGAACGATCATGGCGGGGCGGTGACTATGATTCCTTAGGTCGTGTTTGATTTCCCGGAATATTTTAGGCGATCGGGGTCCACGGCTCCCGGGACCACTCGGATGGCGTAAGCTATAGCACACGAAAATATGCAAATCGCGCGGAGTTCTAGTTTTTTGGCCGAAAAATGCAAAGCATTTGGAACGATCAGGGTGGGGCGGTGACTATGGTACCTTAGGTCGTATTTGATAGTCCGGAAAAATTTTAGGCGATCGGGGTCCGCTGCTCCCCGGACCACTTGGAAGGCGTGGGTATAGCACACGAAAATATGGGAATCGGGTGTAATTCTAGTTTTTTGGCCGAAAAATGCAAAAAATGAGAAACGATGATGGCGGGGCGGTTACTATGGTTCCTTAGGTCATATTTGACGGCCCGGAAAAATTTTAGGCGATCGGGGTCCGGGGGTCCCGGAACTACTTGGAAGGGTGGGCAATAATATCACACAAAAATATTGTAATCAGGCGGAATTCTAGTTTTTTGGCCGAAAAACGCAACAAATGAGGAATGATCATGGCTGGGAGGTGACTATGGTTCCTTTGGTCTTATTTGATAGTCCGGAAAAATATTAGGCGATAGGGGTCCGGAGCTCCCGGGACCACTCGGAAGGCGTGGGCTATAACACACAAAAATATGGGAATTGCGCGCAATTCTAGTTGTTTGGCCGAAAAACGCAAACAATGAGGAACGATCATGGCGGGGCGGATACTATGGTTCCTTAGGTCGTATTTGATAGTCCGGAAAAAATTTTAGGCGATAGGGGTCAGGTGGTCCCGGGACCACTCGGAAGGCGTGGGCTATAACACACAAAAATATGGGAATCGCGCGGAATTCTAGTTGTTTGGTCGAAAAATGCAAAAAATGAGGAACGATCATGGCGGAGTGGTTACTATGGTTCCTTAGGTCGTATTTGATGGCCCGGAAAATTTTTAGGCGATCGGGGTTCGGGGTTCCCGGGATCCCTTGGAAGGCGTGGGCTAAAGCACACGAAAATATGGAAATCGCGCGGAATTCTAGTTTTTTGGCTGAAAAACGCAAAAGACTAGGAACGATCATGGCGGGGCGGTGACTATGGTTCCTTAGATCGTATTTGATAGTCCAGAAAATTTTTAGGCCATACGGCTCCGGGGGGCCCGACCCACTCGGAAGGCGTGGGCGATAGCACACAAAAATATGGAAATCTGGCGGAATTCTAGTTTTTTGGCCAAAAAAGGCAAAAAATGAGGAACGATCATGACGAGGCGGTGACTATGGTTCCTTAGGTCCTAATTGATGGACCAAAATTTTTTTAGGCGATCCGAGTCCGGCGGCCCGGCCCACTCGGAAGGCGTGGGTAATAGCACACAAAAATATGGTAATCGAGCGGAATTCTAGTTTTTTGGCCGAAAAACGCAATAAATGAGGAACGATCATGGCGGGGCGGTGACAATGATTCCTTAGGTCGTGCTTGATATCCCGGAATATTTTAGGCGATCGGGGTCCACGGCTCCCGAGACCACTCGGATGGCGTAAGCTATAGCACACGAAAATATGCAAATCGCGCGGAGTTCTAGTTTTTTGGCCGAAAAATTCAAAGCATTTGGAACGATAATGGTGGGGCGGTGACTATGGTACCTTAGGTCGTATTTGATAGTCCGAAAAAATTTTAGGCGATCGGGGTCCGCTGCTCCCCGGACCACTTGGAAGGCGTGGGTATAGCACACGAAAATATGGGAATCGGGAGTAATTCTAGTTTTTTGGCCGAAAAATGCAAAAAATGAGAAACGATGATGGCGGGGCGGTTACTATGGTTCCTTAGGTCGTATTTGACGGCCCGGAAAAATTTTAGGCGATCGGGGTCCGGGGGTCCCGGAACCACTTGGAAGGGTGGGCAATAATATCACACAAAAATATTGTAATCGGGCGGAATTCTAGTTTTTTGGCCGAAAAACGCAACAAATGAGGATTGATCATGGCTGGGCGGTGACAATGGTTCCTTTGGTCTTATTTGATAGTTCGGAAAAATATTAGACGATAGGGGTCCGGAGGTCCCGGGACCACTCGGAAGGCGTGGGCTATACCACACAAAAATATGGGAATCGCGCGGAATTCTAGTTGTTTGGCCGAAAAATGCAAAAAAATGAGGAACGATCATGGCGGGGCGGATACTATGGTTCCTTAGGTCGTATTTGATAGTCCGGAAAAATTTTAGGTGATAGGGGTCAGGAGGTCCCGGGACCACTCGGAAGGCGTGGGCTATAACACACAAAAATATGGGAATCGCGCGAAATTCTAGTTGTTTGGCCGAAAAATGCAAAAAATGAGGAACGATCATGGCGGGGCGGATACTATGGTTCCTTAGGTCATATTTGATAGTCCGAAAAAATTTTAGGCGATAGGGGTCAGGGGGGCCCGACCCACTCGGAAGGCGTGGGCGATAGCACACAAAAATATGGGAATCGGGCGGAATTCTAGTTTTTTGGGCAAAAAATGCAAAAGATGAGGAACGATCACGGCGAGGCAGTGACTATGGTTCCTTAGGTCCTAATTGATGGCCTGAAATTTTTTTAGGCGATCCGAGTCCGGCGGCCCGGCCAACTCGGAAGGCGTGGGCAATAGCACACAAAAATATGGTAATCGAGCGGAATTCTAGTTTTTTGGCCGAAAAACGCAATAAATGAGGAACGATCATGGTGGGGCAGTGACTATGATTCCTTAGGTCGTATTTGATATCCCGGAAAATTTTAGGCGATCGGGGTCCACGGCTCCCGGGACCACTCGGAAGGCGTAAGCTATAGCACACGAAAATATGCAAATCGCGCGGAGTTCTAGTTTTTTGGCCGAAAAATGCAAAGCATTTGGAACGATCATGGTGGGGCGGTGACTATGGTACCTTAGGTCGTATTTGATAGTCCGGAAAAATTTTAGGCGATCGGGGTCCGCGGCTCCCCGGACCATTTGGAAGGCGAGGGTATAGCACACGAAAATATGGGAATCAGGCGTAATTCTAGTTTTTTGGCCGAAAAATGCAAAAAATGAGAAACGATGATGGCGGGGCGGTTACTATGGTTCCTTAGGTCGTATTGGACGGCCCGGAAAAATTTTAGGCGATCGGGGTCCGGGGGTCCCGGAACCTACTTGGAAGGGTGGGCAATAATATCACACAAAAATATTGTAATCAGGCGGAATTCTAGTTTTTTGGCCGAAAAACGCAACAAATGAGGAATGATCATGGCTGGGAGGTGACTATGGTTCCTTTGGTCTTATTTGATAGTCCGGAAAAATATTAGGCGATAGGGGTCCGGAGCTCCCGGGACCACTCGGAAGGCGTGGGCTATAACACACAAAAATATGGGAATTGCGCGCAATTCTAGTTGTTTGGCCGAAAAACGCAAACAATGAGGAACGATCATGGCGGGGCGGATACTATGGTTCCTTAGGTCGTATTTGATAGTCCGGAAAAAATTTTAGGCGATAGGGGTCAGGTGGTCCCGGGACCACTCGGAAGGCGTGGGCTATAACACACAAAAATATGGGAATCGCGCGAAATTCTAGTTGTTTGGTCGAAAAATGCAAAAAATGAGGAACGATCATGGCGGAGTGGTTACTATGGTTCCTTAGGTCGTATTTGATGGCCCGGAAAATTTTTAGGCGATCGGGGTTCGGGGTTCCCGGGATCCCTTGGAAGGCGTGGGCTAAAGCACACGAAAATATGGAAATCGCGCGGAATTCTAGTTTTTTGGCTGAAAAACGCAAAAGACTAGGAACGATCATGGCGGGGCGGTGACTATGGTTCCTTAGATCGTATTTGATAGTCCAGAAAATTTTTAGGCCATACGGCTCCGGGGGGCCCGACCCACTCGGAAGGCGTGGGCGATAGCACACAAAAATATGGAAATCGGGCGGAATTCTAGTTTTTTGGCCAAAAAGGCAAAAAATGAGGAACGATCATGACGAGGCGGTGACTATGGTTCCTTAGGTCCTAATTGATGGACCAAAATTTTTTTAGGCGATCCGAGTCCGGCGGCCCGGCCCACTCGGAAGGCGTGGGTAATAGCACACAAAAATATGGTAATCGAGCGGAATTCTAGTTTTTTGGCCGAAAAACGCAATAAATGAGGAACGATCATGGCGGGGCGGTGACAATGATTCCTTAGGTCGTGCTTGATATCCCGGAATATTTTAGGCGATCGGGGTCCACGGCTCCCGAGACCACTCGGATGGCGTAAGCTATAGCACACGAAAATATGCAAATCGCGCGGAGTTCTAGTTTTTTGGCCGAAAAATTCAAAGCATTTGGAACGATAATGGTGGGGCGGTGACTATGGTACCTTAGGTCGTATTTGATAGTCCGAAAAAATTTTAGGCGATCGGGGTCCGCTGCTCCCCGGACCACTTGGAAGGCGTGGGTATAGCACACGAAAATATGGGAATCGGGAGTAATTCTAGTTTTTTGGCCGAAAAATGCAAAAAATGAGAAACGATGATGGCGGGGCGGTTACTATGGTTCCTTAGGTCGTATTTGACGGCCCGGAAAAATTTTAGGCGATCGGGGTCCGGGGGTCCCGGAACCACTTGGAAAGGTGGGCAATAATATCACACAAAAATATTGTAATCGGGCGGAATTCTAGTTTTTTGGCCGAAAAACGCAACAAATGGGGATTGATCGTGGATGGGCGGTGACAATGGTTCCTTTGGTCTTATTTGATAGTTCGGAAAAATATTAGACGATAGGGGTCCGGAGGTCCCGGGACCACTCGGAAGGCGTGGGCTATACCACACAAAAATATGGGAATCGCGCGGAATTCTAGTTGTTTGGCCGAAAAATGCAAAAAAATGAGGAACGATCATGGCGGGGCGGATACTATGGTTCCTTAGGTCGTATTTGATAGTCCGGAAAAATTTTAGGTGATAGGGGTCAGGAGGTCCCGGGACCACTCGGAAGGCGTGGGCTATAACACACAAAAATATGGGAATCGCGCGAAATTCTAGTTGTTTGGCCGAAAAATGCAAAAAATGAGGAACGATCATGGCGGGGCGGATACTATGGTTCCTTAGGTCATATTTGATAGTCCGAAAAAATTTTAGGCGATAGGGGTCAGGGGGGCCCGACCCACTCGGAAGGCGTGGGCGATAGCACACAAAAATATGGGAATCGGGCGGAATTCTAGTTTTTTGGGCAAAAAATGCAAAAGATGAGGAACGATCACGGCGAGGCAGTGACTATGGTTCCTTAGGTCCTAATTGATGGCCTGAAATTTTTTTAGGCGATCCGAGTCCGGCGGCCCGGCCAACTCGGAAGGCGTGGGCAATAGCACACAAAAATATGGTAATCGAGCGGAATTCTAGTTTTTTGGCCGAAAAACGCAATAAATGAGGAACGATCATGGTGGGGCAGTGACTATGATTCCTTAGGTCGTATTTGATATCCCGGAAAATTTTAGGCGATCGGGGTCCACGGCTCCCGGGACCACTCGGAAGGCGTAAGCTACAGCACACGAAAATATGCAAATCGCGCGGAGTTCTACTTTTTTGGCCGAAAAATGCAAAGCATTTGGAACGATCATGGTGGGGCGGTGACTATGGTACCTTAGGTCGTATTTGATAGTCCGGAAAAATTTTAGGCGATCGGGGTCCGCGGCTCCCCGGACCATTTGGAAGGCGAGGGTATAGCACACGAAAATATGGGAATCAGGCGTAATTCTAGTTTTTTGGCCGAAAAATGCAAAAAATGAGAAACGATGATGGCGGGGCGGTTACTATGGTTCCTTAGGTCGTATTGGACGGCCCGGAAAAATTTTAGGCGATCGGGGTCCGGGGGTCCCGGAACCACTTGGAAGGGTGGGCAATAATATCACACAAAAATATTGTAATCGGGCGGAATTCTAGTTTTTTGGCAGAAAAACGCAACAAATGAGGAATGATCATGGCTGGGCGGTGACTATGGTTCCTTTGGTCTTATTTGATAGTCCAGAAAAATATTAGTCGATAGGGGTCCGGAGGTCCTGGGACCACTCGGAAGGCGTGGGCTTTAACACACAAAAATATGGGAATCTCGCGGAATTCTAGTTGTTTGGCCGAAAAACGCAAAAAATGAGGAACGATCATGGCGGGGCGGATATTATGGTTTCTTAGGTCGTATTTGATAGTCCAGAAAAATTTTAGGTGATAGGGGTCAGGAGGTCCCGGGACCACTCGGAAGGCGTGGGCTATAACACACAAAAATATGGGAATCGCGCGGAATTCTAGTTGTTTGTCCGAAAAATGCAAAACATGAGGAACGATTATGGCGGGGTGGTTACTATGGTTCCTTAAGTCGTATTTGATGGCCCGAAAAATTTTTAGGCGATCGGGGTTTGGGGTTCCCGGGACCCCTTGGAAGGCGTGGGCTAAAGCACACGAAAATATGGAAATCGCGCGAAATTCTAGTTTTTTGGCTGAAAAATGCAAAAGACTAGGAACGATCATGGCGGGGCGGTGACTATGGTTCCTTAGGTCGTATTTGATAGTCCGGAAAATTTTTAGGCGATCCGGCTCCGGGGGGCCCGACCCACTCGGAAGGCGTGGGCGATAGCACACAAAAATATGGGAATCAGGCGGAATTCTAGTTTTTTGGCCAAAAAATGCAAAAAATGAGGAACGATCATGGGGAGGTGGTGAATATGGTTCCTTAGGTCATAATTGATGGCCCGAAAATTTTTTAGGCGATCCGAGTCCGGCGGCCCGGCCCACTCGGAAGGCGTGGGGCAATAGCACACAAAAATATTGTAATCGAGCGGAATTCTAGTTTTTTGGCCGAAAAACGCAATAAATGAGGAACGATCATGGCGGGGCGGTGACTATGATTCCTTAGGTCGTATTTGATATCCCGGATAATTTTAGGCGATCGGGGTCCACGGCTCCCGGGACCACTCGGAAGGCGTAAGCTATAGCACACGAAAATATGCAAATCGCGCGGAGTTCTAGTTTTTTGGCCGAAAAATGCAAAGCATTTGGAACGATAATGGTGGGGCGGTGACTATGGTACCTTAGGTCGTATTTGATAGTCCGGAAAAATTTTAGGCGATCGGGGTCCGCGGCTCCCCGGACCACTTGGAAAGCGTGGGTATAGCACACGAAAATATGGGAATCGGGCGTAATTCTAGTTTTTTGGCCGAAAAATGCAAAAAATGAGAAACGATGATGGCGGAGCGGTTACTATGGTTCCTTAGGTCGTATTTGACGGCCCGGAAAAATTTTAGGCGATCGGGGTCCGGGGGTCCCGGAACCACTTGGAAGGGTGGACAATAATATCACACAAAAATATTGTAATCGGGCGGAATTCTAGTTTTTTGGCCGAAAAACGCAACAAATGAGGAATGATCATGGCTGGGCGGTGACTATGGTTCCTTTGGTCTTATTTGATAGTCCGGAAAAATATTAGGCGATAGGGGTCCGGAGGTCCCGGGACCACTCGGAAGGCGTGGGCTATAACACACAAAAATATGGGAATCGCGCGGAATTCTAGTTGTTTGGCCGAAAAACGCAAAAAATGAGGAACGATCATGGCGGGGCGGATACTATGGTTCCTTAGGTCGTATTTGATAGTACGGAAAAATTTTAGGCGATAGGGGTCAGGAGGTCCCGGGACCACTCGGAAGGCGTGGGCTATAACACACAAAAATATAGGAATCGCGCGGAATTCTAGTTTTTTGGCTGAAAAACGCAAAAGACTAGAAACGATCATGGCGGGGCGGTGACTATAGTTCCTTAGGTTGTATTTGATAGTCTAGAAAATTTTTAGGCGATCCGGCTCCGGGGGCCCGACCCACTCGGAAGGCGTGGGCGATAGCACACAAAAATATGGGAATCGGGCGGAATTCTAGTTTTTTGGCCAAAAAATGCAAAAAATGAGGAACGATCATGGCGAGGCGGTGACTATGGTTCCTTAGGTCCTAATTGATGGCCCGAAAAATTTTTAGGTGATCCGAATCCGGTGGCCCGGCCCACTCGGAAGGCGTGGGCAATAGCACACAAAAATATGGTAATCGAGCGGAATTTTAGTTTTTTGGCCGAAAAACGCAATAAATGAGGAACTATCATGGCGGGGCGGTGACTATGGTTCTTTAGGTCGTATTTGATGGCCCGAAAAATTTTACGCGATCGGGGTCCATGGCTCCCGGGACCACTCGGAAGGCGTAAGCTATAGCACACGAAAATATACAAATCGCGCGGAGTTCTAGTTTTTTGGCCGAAAAATTCAAAGCATTTGGAACGATCATGGTGGGGCGGTGACTATGGTACCTTAGGTCGTATTTGATAGTCCGGAGAAATTTTAGGCGATCGGGGTCCGCGGCTCCCCGGACAACTTGGAAGGCGTGGGTATAGCACACGAAAATATGGGAATCGGGCGTAATTCTAGTTTTTTGGCCGAAAAATGTAAAAAATTAGAAACGATGATGGCGGGGCGGTTACTATGGTTCCTTAGGTCGTATTTGACGGCCCGAAAAATTTTAGGCGATCGGGGTCCGGGGGTCCCGGAACCATTTGGAAGGGTGGGCAATAGCACACAAAAATATTGTAATCGGGCGGAATTCTAGTTTTTTGGCCGAAAAACGCAACAAATAAGGAATGATCATGGCTGGGCGGTGACTATGGTTCCTTTGGTCTTATTTGATAGTCCGGAAAAATATTAGGCGATAGGGGTCCGGAGGTCCCGAGACCACTCGGAAGGCGTGGGCTATAACACACAAAAATATGGGAATCGCGCGAAATTCTAGTTGTTTGGTCGAAAAACGCAAAAAATGAGGAACGATCATGGCGGGGTTGTTACTATGGTTCCTTAGGTCGTATTTGATGGCCCGGAAAATTTTTAGGCGATCGGGGTTCGGGGTTCCTGGGACCCCTTGGAAGGCGTGGGCTAAAGCACACGAAAATATGGAAATCGCGCGGAATTCTAGTTTTTTGGCTGAAAAATGCAAAAGACTAGGAACGATCATGGCGGGGCGGTGACTATGGTTCCTTAGGTCGTATTTGATAGTCCGAAAATTTTTTAGGCGATCGGGGTTCGGGGTTCCCGAGACCCCTTGGAAGGCGTGGGCTAAAGCACACTAAAATATGGAAATCGCGCGGAATTCTAGTATTTTGGCTGAAAAACGCAAAAGACTAGGAACGATCATGGCGGGGCGGTGACTATGGTTCCTTAGGTCGTATTTGATAGTTTGGAAAATTTTTAGGTGATCCGGCTCGGGGGGGCTCGACCCACTCGGAAGGCGTGGGCGATAGAACACAAAAATATGGGAATCGGGCGGAATTCTAGTTTTTTGGCCAAAAATGCAAAAAATGAGGAACGATCATGGCGAGGCAGTGACTATGGTTCCTTAGGTCCTAATTGATGGCCCGAAAATTTTTTAGGCGATCCGAGTCCGGCGGCCCGGCCCACTCGGAAGGCGCGGGCAATAGCACACAAAAATATGGTAATCGAGCGGAATTCTAGTTTTTTGGCAGAAAAACGCAATAAATGAGGAACGATCATGGCGGGCGGTGACTATGGTTCCTTAGGTCGTATTTGATGGCCCGGAAAAATTTAGGCGATCGGGGTCCACAGCTCTCGGGACCACTCGGAAGGCGTAAGCTATAGCACACGAAAATATGCAAATCGCGCGGAGTTCTAGTTTTTTGACCGAAAAATGCAAAGCATTTGGAACGATCATGGTGGTGCGGTGACTATGGTACCTTAGGTCGTATTTGATAGTCCGGAAAAAATTTAGGCGACCGGGGTCCGCGGCTACCCGGACCATTTGGAAGGCGTGGGTATAGCACACGAAAATATGGGAATCTGGCGTAATTCTAGTTTTTTGGCCGAAAAATGCAAAAAATGAGAAACGATGATGGTGGGGCGGTTACTATGGTTCCTTAGGTCGTATTTGACGGCCCGGAAAAATTTTAGGCGATCGGGGTCTGGGGGTCCCGGAACCACTTGGAAGGGTGGGCAATAGCACACAAACATATTGTAATCGGACGGAATTCTAGTTTTTTGGCCGAAAAACGCAACAAATGAGGAATGATCATGGCTGGGCGGTGACTATGGTTCCTTTGGTCTTATTTGATAGTCCGGAAAAATACTAGGCGATAGGGGTACGGAGGTCCCGAGACCACTCGGAAGGCGTGGGCTATAACACACAAAAATATGGGAATCGCGCGGAATTCTTGTTGTTTGTTCGAAAAACGCAAAAAATGAGGAACGATCATGGCGGGGTGGTTACTATGGTTCCTTAGGTTGTATTTGATGGCTCGGAAAATTTTTAGGCGATCGGGGTTCGGGGTTCCTGGGACCCCTTGGAAGGCGTGGGCTAAAGCACACAAAAATATGGAAATCGCGCGGAATTCTAGTTTTTTGGCTGAAAAATGCAAAAGACTAGGAACGATCATGGCGGGGCGGTGACTATGGTTCCTTAGGTCTTATTTGATAGTCCGGAAAATTTTTAGGCGATCGGGGTTCGGGGTTCCCGAGACCCCTTGGAAGGCGTGGGCTAAAGCACACTAAAATAGGGAAATCGCGCGGAATTCTAGTTTTTTGGCTGAAAAACGCAAAAGACTAGGAACTATCATGGCGGGGCGGTGACTATGGTTCCTTAGGTTGTATTTGATAGTTTTGAAAATTTTTAGGTGATATGGCTCTGGGGGGCTCGACCCACTCGGAAGACGTGGGCGATAGCACACAAAAATATGGGAATCGGGCGGAATTCTAGTTTTTTGGCCAAAAAATGCAAAAAATGAGGAACGATCATGGCGAGGTAGGGACTATGGTTCCTTAGGTCCTAATTGATGGACCGAAAAATTTTTAGGCGATCCGAGTCCGGCGGCCCGGCCCACTCGGAACGCGTGGGCAATAGCACAAAAAAATATGGTAATCGAGCGGAATTTTAGTTTTTTGGCTGAAAAACGCAATAAATGAGGAACGATCATGGCGGGGCGGTGACTATGGTTCTTTAGGTCGTATTTGATGGCCCGGAAAATTTTAGGCGATCGGGGTCCACGGCTCCCGGGACCACTCGGAAGGCGTAAGCTATAGCACACGAAAATATACAAATTGCGCGGAGTTCTAGTTTTTTGGCCGAAAAATGCAAAGCATTTGGAACGATCATGGTGGGCGGTGACTATGGTACCTTAGGCCGTATTTGATAGTCCGGAAAAATTTTAGGCGATCGGAGTCCGCGGCTCCCCGGACAACTTGGAAGGCGTGGGTATGGCACACGAAAATATGAGAATCGGGCGTAATTCTAGTTTTTTGGCCGAAAAATGTAAAAAATTAGAAACGATGATGGCGGGGCGGTTACTATGGTTCCTTAGGTCGTATTTGATGGCCCGAAAAATTTTAGGCGATCGGGGTCCGGGGGTCCCGGAACCATTTGGAAGGGTGGGCAATAGCACACAAAAATATTGTAATCGGGCGTAATTCTAGTTTTTTGGTCGAAAAACGCAACAAATGAGGAATGATCATGGCTGGGCGGTGACTATGGTTCCTTTGGTCTTATTTGATAGTCCGGAAAAATACTAGGCGATAGGGGTACGGAGGTCCCGAGACCACTCGGAAGGCGTGGGCTATAACACACAAAAATATGGGAATCGCGCGAAATTCTAGTTGTTTGTTCGAAAAACGCAAAAAATGAGGAACGATCATGGCGGGGTGGTTACTATGGTTCCTTAGGTCGTATTTGATGGCCCGGAAAATTTTTAGGCGATCGGGGTTCGGGGTTCCTAGGACCCCTTGGAAGGCGTGGGCCAAAGCACACAAAAATATGGAAATCGCGCGGAATTCTAGTTTTTTGGCTGAAAAATGTAAAAGACTAGGAACGATCATGGCGGGGCGGTGACTATGGTTCCTTAGGTCGTATTTGATAGTCCGGAAAATTTTTAGGCGATCGGAGTTCGGGGTTCCCGAGACCCCTTGGAAGGCGTGGGCTAAAGCACACTAAAATAGGGAAATCGCGCGGAATTCTAGTTTTTTGGCTGAAAAACGCAAAAGACTAGGAACAATCATGGCGGGGCGGTGACTATGGTTCCTTAGGTCGTATTTGATAGTTTGAAAAATTTTTAGGTGATCTGGCTCTGGGGGGCTCGACCCACTCGGAAGGCGTGGGCGATAGCACACAAAAATATGGGAATCGGGCGGAATTCTAGTTTTTTGGCCAAAAAATGCAAAAAATGAGGAACGATCATGGCGAGGCGGGGACTATGGTTCCTTAGGTCCTAATTGATGGACCGAAAAATTTTTAGGCGATCCGAGTCCGGCGGCGCGGCCCACTCGGAAGGCGTGGGCAATAGCACAAAAAAATATGGTAATCGAGCGGAATTTTAGTTTTTTGGCCAAAAAACGCAATAAATGAGGAACGATCATGGCGGGGCGGTGACTATGGTTCTTTAGGTCGTATTTGATGGCCCGAAAAATTTTACGCGATCGGGGTCCATGGCTCCCGGGACCACTCGGAAGGCGTAAGCTATAGCACACGAAAATATACAAATCGCGCGGAGTTCTAGTTTTTTGGCCGAAAAATGCAAAGCATTTGGAACGATCATGGTGGGGCGGTGACTACGGTACCTTAGGTCGTATTTGATAGTCCGGAGAAATTTTAGGCGATCGGGGTCCGCGGCTCCCCGGACAACTTGGAAGGCGTGGGTATAGCACACGAAAATATGGGAATCGGGCGTAATTCTAGTTTTTTGGCCGAAAAATGTAAAAAATTAGAAACGATGATGGCGGGGCGGTTACTATGGTTCCTTAGGTCGTATTTGACGGCCCGAAAAATTATAGGCGATCGGGGTCCGGGGGTCCCGGAACCATTTGGAAGGGTGGGCAATAGCACACAAAAATATTGTAATCGGGCGGAATTCTAGTTTTTTGGCCGAAAAACGCAACAAATAAGGAATGATCATGGCTGGGCGGTGACTATGGTTCCTTTGGTCTTATTTGATAGTCCGGAAAAATATTAGGCGATAGGGGTCCGGAGGTCCCGAGACCACTCGGAAGGCGTGGGCTATAACACACAAAAATATGGGAATCGCGCGAAATTCTAGTTGTTTGGTCGAAAAACGCAAAAAATGAGGAACGATCATGGCGGGGTTGTTACTATGGTTCCTTAGGTCGTATTTGATGGCCCGGAAAATTTTTAGGCGATCGGGGTTCGGGGTTCCTGGGACCCCTTGGAAGGCGTGGGCTAAAGCACACGAAAATATGGAAATCGCGCGGAATTCTAGTTTTTTGGCTGAAAAATGCAAAAGACTAGGAACGATCATGGCGGGGCGGTGACTATGGTTCCTTAGGTCGTATTTGATAGTCCGAAAATTTTTTAGGCGATCGGGGTTCGGGGTTCCCGAGACCCCTTGGAAGGCGTGGGCTAAAGCACACTAAAATATGGAAATCGCGCGGAATTCTAGTATTTTGGCTGAAAAACGCAAAAGACTAGGAACGATCATGGCGGGGCGGTGACTATGGTTCCTTAGGTCGTATTTGATAGTTTGGAAAATTTTTAGGTGATCCGGCTCGGGGGGGCTCGACCCACTCGGAAGGCGTGGGCGATAGAACACAAAAATATGGGAATCGGGCGGAATTCTAGTTTTTTGGCCAAAAATGCAAAAAATGAGGAACGATCATGGCGAGGCAGTGACTATGGTTCCTTAGGTCCTAATTGATGGCCCGAAAATTTTTTAGGCGATCCGAGTCCGGCGGCCCGGCCCACTCGGAGGGCGCGGGCAATAGCTCACAAAAATATGGTAATCGAGCGGAATTCTAGTTTTTTGGCAGAAAAACGCAATAAATGAGGAACGATCATGGCGGGCGGTGACTATGGTTCCTTAGGTCGTATTTGATGGCCCGGAAAAATTTAGGCGATCGGGGTCCACAGCTCTCGGGACCACTCGGAAGGCGTAAGCTATAGCACACGAAAATATGCAAATCGCGCGGAGTTCTAGTTTTTTGACCGAAAAATGCAAAGCATTTGGAACGATCATGGTGGTGCGGTGACTATGGTACCTTAGGTCGTATTTGATAGTCCGGAAAAAATTTAGGCGATCGGGGTCCGCGGCTACCCGGACCATTTGGAAGGCGTGGGTATAGCACACGAAAATATGGGAATCTGGCGTAATTCTAGTTTTTTGGCCGAAAAATGCAAAAAATGAGAAACGATGATGGTGGGGCGGTTACTATGGTTCCTTAGGTCGTATTTGACGGCCCGGAAAAATTTTAGGCGATCGGGGTCTGGGTGTCCCGGAACCACTTGGAAGGGTGGGCAATAGCACACAAACATATTGTAATCGGACGGAATTCTAGTTTTTTGGCCGAAAAACGCAACAAATGAGGAATGATCATGGCTGGGCGGTGACTATGGTTCCTTTGGTCTTATTTGATAGTCCGGAAAAATACTAGGCGATAGGGGTACGGAGGTCCCGAGACCACTCGGAAGGCGTGGGCTATAACACACAAAAATATGGGAATCGCGCGGAATTCTTGTTGTTTGTTCGAAAAACGCAAAAAATGAGGAACGATCATGGCGGGGTGGTTACTATGGTTCCTTAGGTTGTATTTGATGGCTCGGAAAATTTTTAGGCGATCGGGGTTCGGGGTTCCTGGGACCCCTTGGAAGGCGTGGGCTAAAGCACACAAAAATATGGAAATCGCGCGGAATTCTAGTTTTTTGGCTGAAAAATGCAAAAGACTAGGAACGATCATGGCGGGGCGGTGACTATGGTTCCTTAGGTCTTATTTGATAGTCCGAAAAATTTTTAGGCGATCGGGGTTCGGGGTTCCCGAGACCCCTTGGAAGGCGTGGGCTAAAGCACACTAAAATAGGGAAATCGCGCGGAATTCTAGTTTTTTGGCTGAAAAACGCAAAAGACTTGGAACTATCATGGCGGGGCGGTGACTATGGTTCCTTAGGTTGTATTTGATAGTTTTGAAAATTTTTAGGTGATCTGGCTCTGGGGGGCTCGACCCACTCGGAAGGCGTGGGCGATAGCACACAAAAATATGGGAATCGGGCGGAATTCTAGTTTTTTGGCCAAAAAATGCAAAAAATGAGGAACGATCATGGCGAGGCAGGGACTATGGTTCCTTAGGTCCTAATTGATGGACCGAAAAATTTTTAGGCGATCCGAGTCCGGCGGCCCGGCCCACTCGGAAGGCGTGGGCAATAGCACAAAAAAATATGGTAATCGAGCGGAATTTTAGTTTTTTGGCTGAAAAACGCAATAAATGAGGAACGATCATGGCGGGGCGGTGACTATGGTTCTTTAGGTCGTATTTGATGGCCCGGAAAATTTTAGGCGATCGGGGTCCACGGCTCCCGGGACCACTCGGAAGGCGTAAGCTATAGCACACGAAAATATACAAATCGCGCGGAGTTCTAGTTTTTTGGCCGAAAAATGCAAAGCATTTGGAACGATCATGGTGGGGCGGTGACTATGGTACCTTAGGCCGTATTTGATAGTCCGGAAAAATTTTAGGCGATCGGAGTCCGCGGCTCCCCGGACAACTTGGAAGGCGTGGGTATAGCACACGAAAATATGAGAATCGGGCGTAATTCTAGTTTTTTGGCCGAAAATTGTAAAAAATGAGAAACGATGATGGCGGGGTGGTTACTATGGTTCCTTAGGTCGTATTTGATGGCCAGGAAAATTTTTAGGCGATCGGGGTCCGGGGGTCCCGGAACCACTTGGAAGGGTGGGCAATAGCACACAAAAATATTGTAAGCGGGCGTAATTCTAGTTTTTTGGTCGAAAAACGCAACAAATGAGGAATGATCATGGCTAGGCGGTGACTATGGTTCCTTTGGTCTTATTTGATAGTCCGGAAAAATACTAGGCGATAGGGGTACGGAGGTCCCGAGACCACTCGGAAGGCGTGGGCTATAACACACAAAAATATGAGAATCGCGCGGAATTCTAGTTGTTTGTTCGAAAAACGCAAAAAATGAGGAACGATCATGGCGGGGTGGTTACTATGGTTCCTTAGGTCGTATTTGATGGCCCGAAAAATTTTTAGGCGATCGGGGTTCGGGGTTCCTAGGACCCCTTGGAAGGCGTGGGACAAAGCACACAAAAATATGGAAATCGCGCGGAATTCTAGTTTTTTGGCTGAAAAATGTAAAAGACTAGGAACGATCATGGCGGGGCGGTGACTATGGTTCCTTAGGTCGTATTTGATAGTCCGGAAAATTTTTAGGCGATCGGGGTTCGGGGTTCCCGAGACCCCTTGGAAGGCGTGGGCTAAAGCACACTAAAATAGGGAAATCACGCGGAATTCTAGTTTTTTGGCTGAAAAACGCAAAAGACTAGGAACAATCATGGCGGGGCGGTGACTATGGTTCCTTAGGTCGTATTTGATAGTTTGAAAATTTTTTAGGTGATCTGGCTCTGGGGGGCTCGACCCACTCGGAAGGCGTGGGCGATAGCACACAAAAATATGGGAATCGGGCGGAATTCTAGTTTTTTGGCCAAAAAAATGCAAAAAATGAGGAACGATCATGGCGAGGCGGGGACTATGGTTCCTTAGGTCCTAATTGATGGACCGAAAAATTTTTAGGCGATCCGAGTCCGGCGGCCCGGCCCACTCGGAAGGCGTGGGCAATAGCACAAAAAAATATGGTAATCGAGCGCAATTTTAGTTTTTTGGCCGAAAAACGCAATAAATGAGGAACGATCATGGCGGGGCGGTGACTATGGTTCTTTAGGTCGTATTTGATGGCCCGAAAAATTTTACGCGATCGGGGTCCATGGCTCCCGGGACCACTCAGAAGGCGTAAGCTATAGCACACGAAAATATACAAATCGCGCGGAGTTCTAGTTTTTTGGCCGAAAAATGCAAAGCATTTGGAACGATCATGGTGGGGCGGTGACTATGGTACCTTAGGTCGTATTTGATAGTCCGGAGAAATTTTAGGCGATCGGGGTCCGCGGCTCCCCGGACAACTTGGAAGGCGTGGGTATAGCACACGAAAATATGGGAATCGGGCGTAATTCTAGTTTTTTGGCCGAAAAATGTAAAAAATTAGAAACGATGATGGCGGGGCGGTTACTATGGTTCCTTAGGTCGTATTTGACGGCCCGAAAAATTTTAGGCGATCGGGGTCCGGGGGTCCCGGAACCATTTGGAAGGGTGGGCAATAGCACACAAAAATATTGTAATCGGGCGGAATTCTAGTTTTTTGGCCGAAAAACGCAACAAATAAGGAATGATCATGGCTGGGCGGTGACTATGGTTCCTTTGGTCTTATTTGATAGTCCGGAAAAATATTAGGCGATAGGGGTCCGGAGGTCCCGAGACCACTCGGAAGGCGTGGGCTATAACACACAAAAATATGGGAATCGCGCGGAATTCTAGTTGTTTGGTCGAAAAATGCAAAAAATGAGGAACGATCATGGCGGGGTTGTTACTATGGTTCCTTAGGTCGTATTTGATGGCCCGGAAAATTTTTAGGCGATCGGGGTTCGGGGTTCCTGGGACCCCTTGGAAGGTGTGGGCTAAAGCACACGAAAATATGGAAATCGCGCGGAATTCTAGTTTTTTGGCTGAAAAATGCAAAAGACTAGGAACGATCATGGCGGGGCGGTGACTATGGTTCCTTAGGTCGTATTTGATAGTCCGAAAATTTTTTAGGCGATCGGGGTTCGGGGTTCCCGAGACCCCTTGGAAGGCGTGGGCTAAAGCACACTAAAATATGGAAATCGCGCGGAATTCTAGTATTTTGGCTGAAAAACGCAAAAGACTAGGAACGATCATGGCGGGGCGGTGACTATGGTTCCTTAGGTCGTATTTGATAGTTTGGAAAATTTTTAGGTGATCCGGCTCGGGGGGGCTCGACCCACTCGGAAGGCGTGGGCGATAGAACACAAAAATATGGGAATCGGGCGGAATTCTAGTTTTTTGGCCAAAAATGCAAAAAATAAGGAACGATCATGGCGAGGCAGTGACTATGGTTCCTTAGGTCCTAATTGATGGCCCGAAAATTTTTTAGGCGATCCGAGTCCGGCGGCCCGGCCCACTCGGAAGGCGCGGGCAATAGCACACAAAAATATGGTAATCGAGCGAAATTCTAGTTTTTTGGCCAAAAAATGCAATAAATGAGGAACGATCATGGCGGGCGGTGACTATGGTTCCTTAGGTCGTATTTGATGGCCCGGAAAAATTTAGGCGATCGGGGTCCACAGCTCTCGGGACCACTCGGAAGGCGTAAGCTATAGCACACGAAAATATGCAAATCGCGCGGAGTTCAAGTTTTTTGACGGAAAAATGCAAAGCATTTGGAACGATCATGGTGGTGCGGTGACTATGGTACCTTAGGTCGTATTTGATATTCCGGAAAAAATTTAGGCGATCGGGGTCCGCGGCTACCCGGACCATTTGGAAGGCGTGGGTATAGCACACGAAAATATGGGAATCTGGCGTAATTCT
Source organism: Nicotiana tabacum (assembly GCF_000715075.1). Lineage (NCBI taxonomy): Eukaryota > Viridiplantae > Streptophyta > Magnoliopsida > Solanales > Solanaceae > Nicotiana > Nicotiana tabacum. Next base: position 453,372 of record NW_027438259.1, read on the forward strand.
AGTTTTTTGGCCGAAAAATGCAAAAAATGAGAAACGATGATGGTGGGGCGGTTACTATGGTTCCTTAGGTCGTATTTGATGGCCCGGAAAAATTTTAGGCGATCAGGGTCTGGGGGTCCCGGAACCACTTGGAAGGGTGGGCAATAGCACACAAACATATTGTAATCGGACGGAATTCTAGTTTTTTGGCCGAAAAACGCAACAAATGAGGAATGATCATGGCTGGGCGGTGACTATGGTTCCTTCGGTCTTATTTAATAGTCCGGAAAAATATTAGGCGATAGGGGTCAGGAGGTCCCGGGACCACTCGGAAGGCGTGGGCTATAACACACAAAAATATGGGAATCGTGCGGAATTCTAGTTGTTTGGCCGAAAAATGCAAAAAATGAGGAACGATCATGGCGGGGTGGTTACTATGGTTCCTTAGGTCGTATTTGATGGCCCGGAAAATTTTTAGGCGATCGGGGTTCGGGGTTCCTGGGACCCCTTGGAAGGCGTGGGCTAAAGCACACGAAAATATGGAAATCTGGCGGAATTCTAGTTTTTTGGCTGAAAAATGCAAAAGACTAGGAACGATCATGGCGGGGCGGTGACTATGGTTTCTTAGGTCGTATTTGATAGTCCGGAAAATTTTTAGGCGATCGGGGTTCGGGGTTCCCGAGACCCCTTGGAAGGCATGGGCTAAAGCACACTAAAATATGGAAATCGCGCGGAATTCTAGTTTTTTGGCTGAAAAACGCAAAAGACTAGGAACGATCATGGCGGGGCGGTGACTATGGTTCCTTAGGTCGTATTTGATAGTTTGGAAAATTTTTAGGTGATCCGGCTCCGGGGGGCTCGACCCACTCGGAAGGCGTGGGCGATAGCACACAAAAATATGGAAATCGGGCGGAATTCTAGTTTTTTGGCCAAAAAATGCAAAAAATAAGGAACGATCATGGCGAGGCAGTGACTATGGTTCCTTAGGTCCTAATTGATGGCCCGAAAACTTTTTAGGCGATCCGAGTCCGGCGGCCCGGCCCACTCGGAAGGCGCGGTCAATAGCACACAAAAATATGGTAATCGAGTGGAATTCTAGTTTTTTGGCCGAAAAACGCAATAAATGAGGAACGATCATGGAGGGCGGTGACTATGGTTCCTTAGGTCGTATTTGATGGCCTGGAAAAATTTAGGCGATCGGGGTCCACAGCTCCCGGGACCACACGGAAGGCGTAAGCTATAGCACACGAAAATATGCAAATCGCGCGGAGTTTTAGTTTTTTGGCCGAAAAATGCAAAGCATTTGGAACGATCATGGTGGAGCGGTGACTATGGTACCTTAGGTTGTATTTGATAGTCCGGAAAAAATTTAGGCGATCGGGGTCCGCGGCTACCCGGACCATTTGGAAGGCGTGGGTATAGCACACAAAAATATGGAAATCGGGCGGAATTCTAGTTTTTTGGCCAAAAAATGCAAAAAATAAGGAACGATCATGGCGAGGCAGTGACTATGGTTCCTTAGGTCCTAATTGATGGCCCGAAAACTTTTTAGGCGATCCGAGTCCGGCGGCCCGGCCCACTCAGAAGGCGCGGGCAATAGCACACAAAAATATGGTAATCGAGTGGAATTCTAGTTTTTTGGCCGAAAAACGCAATAAATGAGGAACGATCATGGCGGGCGGTGACTATGGTTCCTTAGGTCGTATTTGATGGCCTGGAAAAATTTAGGCGATCGGGGTCCACAGCTCCCGGGACCACTCGGAAGGCGTAAGCTATAGCACACGAAAATATGCAAATCGCGCGGAGTTCTAGTTTTTTGGCCGAAAAATGCAAAGCATTTGGAACGATCATGGTGGTGCGGTGACTATGGTACCTTAGGTCATATTTGATAGTCCGGAAAAAATTTAGGCGATCGGGGTCCGCGGCTACCCGGACCATTTGGAAGGCGTGGGTATAGCACACGAAAATATGGGAATCTGGCGTAATTCTAGTTTTTTGGCCGAAAAATGCAAAAAATGAGAAACGATGATGGCGGGGCGGTTACTATGGTTCCTTAGGTCGTATCTGACGGCCCGGAAAATTTTTAGGCGATCGGGGTCCGGGGGTCCCGGAACCACTTGGAAGGGTGGGCAATAGCACACAAACATATTGTAATCGGGCGGAATTCTAGTTTTTTGGCCGAAAAACGCAACAAATGAGGAATGATCATGGCTGGGCGGTGACTATGGTTCCTTCGGTCTTATTTAATAGTCCGGAAAAATATTAGGCGATAGGGGACAATAGGTCCCGGGACCACTCGGAAGGCGTGGGCTATAACACACCAAAATATGGGAATCGTGCGGAATTCTAGTTGTTTGGCCGAAAAATGCAAAAAATGAGGAACGATCATGGCGGGGTGGTTACTAAGGTTCCTTAGGTCGTATTTGACGGCCCGGAAAAATTTTAGGCGATCAGGGTCCGGGGGTTCCGGAACCACTTGGAAGGGTGGGCAATAGCACACGAAAATATGGGAATCGGGCGGAATTCTAGTTTTTTGGCCGAAAATCGCAATAAATGAGGAATGATCATGGCTGGGCGGTGACTATGGTTCCTTTGGTCTTATTTGATAGTCCGGAAAAATATTAGGCGATAGGGGTCCGGAGGTCCCGAGACCACTCGGAAGGCGTGGGCTATAACACACAAAAATATGGGAATCGCGCGGAATTCTAGTTGTTTAGTCGAAAAATGCCAAAAATGAGGAACGATCATGGAGGGGTTGTTACTATGGTTCCTTAGGTCGTATTTGATGGCCCGGAAAATTTTTAGGCGATCGGGGTTCGGGGTTCCTAGGACCCCTTGGAAGGTGTGGGCTAAAGCACACGAAAATATGGAAATCGCGCGGAATTCTAGTTTTTTCGCTGAAAAATGCAAAAGAAAAGGAACGATCATGGCGGGGCGGTGACTATGGTTTCTTAGGTCGTATTTGATAGTCCGGAAAATTTTTAGGCGATCGGGGTTCGGGGTTCCCGAGACCCCTTGGAAGGCGTGGGCTAAAGCACACTAAAATATGGAAATCGCGCGGAATTCTAGTTTATGGGCTGAAAAACGCAAAAGACTAGGAACGATCATGGCGGGGCGGTGACTATGGTTCCTTAGGTCGTATTTGATAGTTTGGAAAATTTTTAGGTGATCCGGCTCCGGGGGCTCGACCCACTCGGAAGGCGTGGGCGATAGCACACAAAAATATGGAAATCGGGCGGAATTCTAGTTTTTTGGCCAAAAAATGCAAAAAATAAGGAACGATCATGGCGAGGCAGTGACTATGGTTCCTTAGGTCCTAATTGATGGCCCGAAAACTTTTTAGGCGATCCGAGTCCGGCGGCCCGGCCCACTCGGAAGGCGCGGGCAATAGCACACAAAAATATGGTAATCGAGTGGAATTCTAGTTTTTTGGCCGAAAAACGCAATAAATGAGGAACGATCATGGCGGGCGGTGACTATGGTTCCTTAGGTCGTATTTGATAGCCCGGAAAAATTTAGGCGATCGGGGTCCACAGCTCCCGGGACCACTCGGAAGGCGTAAGCTATAGCACACGAAAATATGCAAATCGCGCGGAGTTCTAGTTTTTTGGCCGAAAAATGCAAAGCATTTGGAACGATCATGGTGAAGCGGTGACTATGGTACCTTAGGTCGTATTTGATAGTCCGAAAAATTTTTAGGCGATCGGGGTCCTCGGTAAACCGGACCACTTGGAAGGCGTGGGTATAGCACACGAAAATATGGGAATCGGGCGTAATTCTAGGTTTTTTGGCCGAAAAATGCAAACAATGAGAAACAATCATGGCGGGGCGGTCACTATGGTTCCTTAGGTCGTATTTGACGGCCCGGAAAAAATTTTAGGCGGTCGGGGTCCGGGGGTCCCGGAACCACTTGGAAGGGTGGGCAATAGCACACAAAAATATTGTAATCGGGCGGAATTCTAGTTTTTTGACCGAAAAACGCAACAAATGAGGAATGATCATGGCTGGGCGGTGACTATGGTTCCTTCGGTCTTATTTAATAGTCTGGAAAAATATTAGGCGATAGGGGTCAGGAGGTCCCGGGACCACTCGGAAGGCGTGGGCTATATCACACAAAAATATGGGAATCGCGCGGAATTCTAGTTGTTTGTCCGAAAAACGCAAAAAATGAGGAACGATCATGGCGGGGTGGTTACTATGGTTCCTTAGGTCGTATTTGACGGCCCGGAAAAATTTTAGGCGATCGAGGTCCGGGGGTCCCGGAACCACTTGGAAGGGTGGGCAATAGCACACGAAAATATGGGAATCGGGCGGAATTCTAGTTTTTTGGCCGAAAAACGCAAAAAATAAGGAACGATCATGGCGGGGCGGATACTATGGTTCCTTGGGTCGTATTTGATTGCCCGGAAAAATTTTAGGCGATCGGGGTCCGCGGCTCTAGGGACCACTAGGAATGCGTGGTTATAGCACACGAAAATATGGGAATCGGGCGTAATTCTAGATCTTTTTCAGTAACATGCAAAAAATGTGGAAAGATCTTGATAGGGCAGTGACTATGGTTCCTTTGGTCTTATTTGATAGTCTGGAAAAATATTAGGCGATAGGGGTCCGGAGGTCCCGGGACCACTCGGAAGGCGTGGGCTATAACACACAAAAATATGGGAATCGCGCGGAATTCTAGTTGTTTGGCCGAAAAACGCAAAAAATGAGGAACGATCATGGCGGGGCGGATACTATGGTTCCTTAGGTCGTATTTGATAGTCCGGAAAAATTTTAGGCGATAGGGGTTAGGAGGTCCCGGGACCACTCGGAAGGCGTGGGCTATAACACACAAAAATATGGGAATCGCGCGGAATTCTAGTTGTTAGGCCGAAAAATGCAAAAAATGAGGAACGATCATGGCGGGGCGGATACTATGGTTCCTTAGGTCGTAGTTTATAGTCCGGAAAAATTTTAGGCGATAGGGGTCAGGAGGTCTCGGGACCCCTTGGAAGGCGTGGGCTAAAGCACACGAAAATATGGAAATTGCGGAATTCTAGTTGTTTGGCTGAAAAACGCAAAAAATGAGGAACGATTATGGCGGGGTGGTTACTATGGTTCCTTAGGTCGTATTTGATGGCCCGAAAAAGTTTTAGGCGATTGGGCTCCGTGGGCCCCGACCCACTCGGAAGGCGTGGGCGATAGCACACAAAAATATGGGAATCAGGCAGAATTCTAGTTTTTTGGCCAAAAAATGCAAAAAATGAGGAACGATCATGGCGAGGCGGTGACTGTGGTTCCTTAGGTCCTTATTGATGGCCCGAAAATATTTTAGGCGATCCGAGTCCGGCGGCCCGGCCCACTCGGAAGGCGTGGGCAATAACACACAAAAATATGGTAATCTAGTAGAATTCTAGTTTTTTGGCCGAAAAACGCAATAAATGAGGAACGATCATGGAGGGGCGGTGACTATGGTTCCTTAGGTCGTATTTGATAGCCCGGAAAATTTTAGGCGATCGGGGTCCACGTCTCCCGGGACGACTCGGAAGGCGTAAGCTATAGCACACGAAAATATGCAAATCGCGCGGAGTTCTAGTTTTTTGGCCGAAAAATGCAAAGCATTTTGAATGATCATGGTGGGGCGATGACTATGGTACCTTAGGTCGTATTTGATAGTCCGGAAAATTTTTAGGCGATCGGGGTCCTCGGTAAACCGGACCACTTGGAAGGCGTGGGTATAGCACACGAAAATATGGGAATCGGGCGTAATTCTAGGTTTTTTGGCCGAAAAATGCAAACAATGAGAAACGATGATGGCGGGGCGGTCACTATGGTTCCTTAGGTCGTATTTGACTGCCCGGAAAAATTTTAGGCGATCGGGGTCCGGGGGTCCCGGAACCACTTGGAAGGGTGGGCAATAGCACACAAAAATATTGTAATCGGGCGGAATTCTAGTTTTTGGCCGAAAAACGAAAGAATGAGGAATGATCGTGGCAGGGCGGTGACTATGGTTCCTTTGGTCTTATTTGATAGTCCGGAAAAATATTAGGCGATAGGGGTCCGGAGGTCCCGGGACCACTCGGAAGGCGTGGGCTATAACACACAAAAATATGGAAATCGCACGGAATTCTAGTTGTTTGGCCGAAAAATGCAAAAAATGAGGAACGATCATGGCGGGGCGGATACTATGGTTCCTTAGGTCGTATTTGATAGTCCGGAAAAATTTTAGGCGATAGGGGTTAGGAGGTCCCGGGACCACTCGGAAGGCGTGGGCTATAACACACAAAAATATGGGAATCGCGCGGAATTCTAGTTGTTTGGCCGAAAAACGCAAAAAATGAGGAACGATCATGGCGGGGCGGATACTATGGTTCCTTAGGTCGTAGTTTATAGTCCGGAAAAATTTTAGGCGATAGGGGTCAGGAGGTCCCGGGACCCCTTGGAAGGCGTGGGCTAAAGCACACGAAAATATGGAAATTGCGGAATTCTAGTTGTTTGGCTGAAAAACGCAAAAAATGAGGAACGATCATGGCGGGGTGGTTACTATGGTTCCTTAGGTCGTATTTGATGGCCCGGAAAAGTTTTAGGCGATCGGGCTCCGGGGGCCCCGACCCACTCGGAAGGCGTGGGCGATAGCACACAAAAATATGGGAATCAGGCGGAATTCTAGTTTTTTGGCCAAAAAATGCAAAAAATGAGGAACGATCATGGCGAGGCGGTGACTGTGGTTCCTTAGGTCCTTATTGATGGCCCGAAAATATTTTAGGCGATCCGAGTCCGGCGGCCCGGCCCACTCGGAAGGCGTGGGCAATAACACACAAAAATATGATAATCTAGTAGAATTCTAGTTTTTTGGCCGAAAAACGCAATAAATGAGGAACGATCATGGCGGGGCGGTGACTATGGTTCCTTAGGTCGTATTTGATAGCCCGGAAAATTTTAGGCGATCGGGGTCCACGTCTCCCGGGACGACTCGGAAGGCGTAAGCTATAGCACACGAAAATATGCAAATCGCGCGGAGTTCTAGTTTTTTGGCCGAAAAATGCAAAGCATTTTGAATGATCATGGTGGGGCGATGACTATGGTACCTTAGGTCGTATTTGATAGTCCGGAAAATTTTTAGGCGATCGGGGTCCTCGGTAAACCGGACCACTTGGAAGGCGTGGGTATAGCACACGAAAATATGGGAATCGGGCGTAATTCTAGGTTTTTTGGCCGAAAAATGCAAACAATGAGAAACGATGATGGCGGGGCGGTCACTATGGTTCCTTAGGTCGTATTTGACTGCCCGGAAAAATTTTAGGCGATCGGGGTCCGGGGGTCCCGGAACCACTTGGAAGGGTGGGCAATAGCACACAAAAATATTGTAATCGGGCGGAATTCTAGTTTTTGGCCGAAAAACGAAAGAATGAGGAATGATCGTGGCAGGGCGGTGACTATGGTTCCTTTGGTCTTATTTGATAGTCCGGAAAAATATTAGGCGATAGGGGTCCGGAGGTCCCGGGACCACTCGGAAGGCGTGGGCTATAACACACAAAAATATGGAAATCGCACGGAATTCTAGTTGTTTGGCCGAAAAATGCAAAAAATGAGGAACGATCATGGCGGGGCGGATACTATGGTTCCTTAGGTCGTATTTGATAGTCCGGAAAAATTTTAGGCGATAGGGGTTAGGAGGTCCCGGGACCACTCGGAAGGCGTGGGCTATAACACACAAAAATATGGGAATCGCGCGGAATTCTAGTTGTTTGGCCGAAAAACGCAAAAAATGAGGAACGATCATGGCGGGGCGGATACTATGGTTCCTTAGGTCGTAGTTTATAGTCCGGAAAAATTTTAGGCGATAGGGGTCAGGAGGTCCCGGGACCCCTTGGAAGGCGTGGGCTAAAGCACACGAAAATATGGAAATTGCGGAATTCTAGTTGTTTGGCTGAAAAACGCAAAAAATGAGGAACGATCATGGCGGGGTGGTTACTATGGTTCCTTAGGTCGTATTTGATGGCCCGGAAAAGTTTTAGGCGATCGGGCTCCGGGGGCCCCGACCCACTCGGAAGGCGTGGGCGATAGCACACAAAAATATGGGAATCAGGCGGAATTCTAGTTTTTTGGCCAAAAAATGCAAAAAATGAGGAACGATCATGGCGAGGCGGTGACTGTGGTTCCTTAGGTCCTTATTGATGGCCCGAAAATATTTTAGGCGATCCGAGTCCGGCGGCCCGGCCCACTCGGAAGGCGTGGGCAATAACACACAAAAATATGATAATCTAGTAGAATTCTAGTTTTTTGGCCGAAAAACGCAATAAATGAGGAACGATCATGGCGGGGCGGTGACTATGGTTCCTTAGGTCGTATTTGATAGCCCGGAAAATTTTAGGCGATCGGGGTCCACGTCTCCCGGGACGACTCGGAAGGCGTAAGCTATAGCACACGAAAATATGCAAATCGCGCGGAGTTCTAGTTTTTTGGCCGAAAAATGCAAAGCATTTTGAATGATCATGGTGGGGCGATGACTATGGTACCTTAGGTCGTATTTGATAGTCCGGAAAATTTTTAGGCGATCGGGGTCCTCGGTAAACCGGACCACTTGGAAGGCGTGGGTATAGCACACGAAAATATGGGAATCGGGCGTAATTCTAGGTTTTTTGGCCGAAAAATGCAAACAATGAGAAACGATGATGGCGGGGCGGTCACTATGGTTCCTTAGGTCGTATTTGACTGCCCGGAAAAATTTTAGGCGATCGGGGTCGGGGGGTCCCGGAACCACTTGGAAGGGTGGGCAATAGCACACAAAAATATTGTAATCGGGCGGAATTCTAGTTTTTGGCCGAAAAACGAAAGAATGAGGAATGATCGTGGCAGGGCGGTGACTATGGTTCCTTTGGTCTTATTTGATAGTCCGGAAAAATATTAGGCGATAGGGGTCCGGAGGTCCCGGGACCACTCGGAAGGCGTGGGCTATAACACACAAAAATATGGAAATCGCACGGAATTCTAGTTGTTTGGCCGAAAAATGCAAAAAATGAGGAACGATCATGGCGGGGCGGATACTATGGTTCCTTAGGTCGTATTTGATAGTCCGGAAAAATTTTAGGCGATAGGGGTTAGGAGGTCCCGGGACCACTCGGAAGGCGTGGGCTATAACACACAAAAATATGGGAATCGCGCGGAATTCTAGTTGTTTGGCCGAAAAACGCAAAAAATGAGGAACGATCATGGCGGGGCGGATACTATGGTTCCTTAGGTCGTAGTTTATAGTCCGGAAAAATTTTAGGCGATAGGGGTCAGGAGGTCCCGGGACCCCTTGGAAGGCGTGGGCTAAAGCACACGAAAATATGGAAATTGCGGAATTCTAGTTGTTTGGCTGAAAAACGCAAAAAATGAGGAACGATCATGGCGGGGTGGTTACTATGGTTCCTTAGGTCGTATTTGATGGCCCGGAAAAGTTTTAGGCGATCGGGCTCCGGGGGCCCCGACCCACTCGGAAGGCGTGGGCGATAGCACACAAAAATATGGGAATCAGGCGGAATTCTAGTTTTTTGGCCAAAAAATGCAAAAAATGAGGAACGATCATGGCGAGGCGGTGACTGTGGTTCCTTAGGTCCTTATTGATGGCCCGAAAATATTTTAGGCGATCCGAGTCCGGCGGCCCGGCCCACTCGGAAGGCGTGGGCAATAACACACAAAAATATGATAATCTAGTAGAATTCTAGTTTTTTGGCCGAAAAACGCAATAAATGAGGAACGATCATGGCGGGGCGGTGACTATGGTTCCTTAGGTCGTATTTGATAGCCCGGAAAATTTTAGGCGATCGGGGTCCACGTCTCCCGGGACGACTCGGAAGGCGTAAGCTATAGCACACGAAAATATGCAAATCGCGCGGAGTTCTAGTTTTTTGGCCGAAAAATGCAAAGCATTTTGAATGATCATGGTGGGGCGATGACTATGGTACCTTAGGTCGTATTTGATAGTCCGGAAAATTTTTAGGCGATCGGGGTCCTCGGTAAACCGGACCACTTGGAAGGCGTGGGTATAGCACACGAAAATATGGGAATCGGGCGTAATTCTAGGTTTTTTGGCCGAAAAATGCAAACAATGAGAAACGATGATGGCGGGGCGGTCACTATGGTTCCTTAGGTCGTATTTGACTGCCCGGAAAAATTTTAGGCGGTCGGGGTCCGGGGGTCCCGGAACCACTTGGAAGGGTGGGCAATAGCACACAAAAATATTGTAATCGGGCGGAATTCTAGTTTTTGGCCGAAAAACGAAAGAATGAGGAATGATCGTGGCTGGGCGGTGACTATGGTTCCTTTGGTCTTATTTGATAGTCCGGAAAAATATTAGGCGATAGGGGTCCGGAGGTCCCGTTACCACTCGGAAGGCGTGGTCTATAACACAAAAAAATATGGGAATCGCGCAGAATTCTAGTTGTTTGGCCGAAAAACGCAAAAAATGAGGAACGATCATGGCGTGGCAGATAATATGGTTCCTTAGGTCGTATTTGATAGTCCGGAAAAATTTTAGGCGATAGGGGTCAGGAGGTCCCGGGACCACTCGGAAGGCGTGGGCTATAACACACAAAAATATGGGAATCGCGCGGAATTCTAGTTTTTTGGCTGAATAACACAAAAGACTAGGAACGATCATGGCGGGGTGGTGACTATGGTTCCTTAGGTCGTATTTGAAAGTCCGGAAAATTTTTAGGCGATCCGGCACCTGGGGGCCTGACCCACTCGCAAGGCGTGGGCGATAGCACACAAAAATATGGGAATCGGGCGGAATTCTAGTTTTTTGGCCAAAAAATGCAATAAATAAGGAACGATCATGGCGAGGCGGTGACTATGGTTCCTTAGGTCCTAATTGATGGCCCGAAATCTTTTTAGGCGATTCGAGTCCGGCGGCCCGGCCCACTCGGAAGGCGTGGGCAATAGCACACAAAAATATGGTAATCGAGCAAAATTCTAGTTTTTTGGCCGAAAAACGCAATAAATGAGGAACGATCAGGGCGGGGCGGTGACTATGGTTACTTAGGTCAGTTTTGATGGCCCGGAAAATTTTAGGCGATCGGGGTCCACAGCTCCCGGGACCACTCGGAAGGCGTAAGCTATAGCACACGAAAATATGTAAATCGCGCGGAGTTCTAGTTTTTTGGCCGAAAAATGCAAAGCATTTGGAACGATCATGGTGGGGCGGTGACTATGGTACCTTAGGTCGTATTTGATAGTCCGGAAATATTTTAGGTGATCGGGGTCCGCGGCTCCCCGGACCACTTGGAAGGCGTGGGTATAGCACACGAAAATATGGGAATCGGGCGTAATTCTAGTTTTTTGGCCGAAAAATGCAAAAAATGAGAAACGATGATGGCGGGGCGGTTACTATGGTTCCTTAGGTCATATTTGATGGCCCGCAAAAATTTTAGGCGATCGGGGTCCGGGGGTCCCGGAACCACTTGGAAGGGTGGGCAATAGCACACAAAAATATTGTAATCGGGTGGAATTCTAGTTTTTTGGCCGAAAAACGCAACAAATAAGGAATGATCATGGCTGGGCGGTGACTATGGTTCCTTTGGTCTTATTTGATAGTCTGGAAAAATATTAGGCGATAGGGGTCCGGAGGTCCCGGGACCACTCGGAAGGCGTGGGCTATAACACACAAAAATATGGGAATCGCGCGGAATTCTAGTTGTTTGGTCGAAAAATGCAAAAAATGAGGAACGATCATGGCGGGGTGGTTACTATGGTTCCTTTGGTCGTATTTGATCGCCCGGAAAATTTTTAGGTGATCGGGGTTCGGGGTTCCTGGGACCCCTTGGAAGGCGTGGGCTAAAGCACACGAAAATATGGAAATCGCGCGGAATTCTAGTTTTTTGGCTGAAAAATGCAAAAGACTAGGAACGATCATGGCAGGGCGGTGACTATGGTTCCTTAGGTCGTATTTGATAGTCCGGAAAATTTTTAGGCGATCGGGGTTCGGGGTTCCCGAGACCCCTTGTAAGGCGTGGGCTAAAGCACACTAAAATATGGAAATCGCGCGGAATTCTAGGTTTTTGGCTGAAAAACGCAAAAGACAAGGAACGATCATGGCGGGGCGGTGACTATGGTTCCTTAGGTCCTATTTGATAGTTCGGAAAATTTTTAGGTGATCCGGCTCCGGGGGGCTCGACCCACTCGGAAGGCGTGGGCGATAGCACACAAAAATATGGGAATCGGGCGGAATTCTAGTTTTTTGGCCAAAAAATGCAAAAAATGAGGAACGATCATGGCGAAGTGGTGACTATGGTTCCTTAGGTCCTAATTGATGGCCCGAAATTTTTTTAGGCGATCCGAGTCCGGCGGCCCGGCCCACTCGGAAGGCGTGGGCAATAGCACACAAAAATATGGTAATCGAGCGGAATTCTAGTTTTTTGGCCGAAAAACGCAATAAATGAGGAACGATCAGGGCGGGGCGGTGACTATGGTTCCTTAGGTCATTTTTGATGGCCCGGAAAATTTTAGGCGATCGGGGTCCACAGCTCCCGGGACCACTCGGAAGGCGTAAGCTATAGCACACGAAAATATGTAAATCGCGCGGAGTTCTAGTTTTTTGGCCGAAAAATGCAAAGCATTTGGAACGATCATGGTGGGGCGGTGATTATGGTAACTTAGGTCGTATTTGATAGTCCGGAAAAATTTTAGGTGATCGGGGTCCGCGGCTCCCCGGACCACTAGGAAGGCGTGGGTATAGCACACGAAAATATGGGAATCGGGCGTAATTCTAGTTTTTTGGCCGAAAAATGCAAAAAATGAGAAACGATGATGGCGGGGCGGTTACTATGGTTCCTTAGGTCGTATTTGATGGCCCGCAAAAATTTTAGGCGATCGGGGTCCGGGGGTCCCGGAACCACTTGGAAGGGTGGGCAATAGCACACAAAAATATTGTAATCGGGTGGAATTCTAGTTTTTTGGCCGAAAAACGCAACAAATAAGGAATGATCATGGCTGGGCGGTGACTATGGTTCCTTTGGTCTTATTTGATAGTCCGGAAAAATATTAGGCGATAGGGGTCCGGAGGTCCCGGGACCACTCGGAAGGCGTGGGCTATAACACACAAAAATATGGGAATCGCGCGGAATTCTAGTTGTTTGGTCGAAAAATGCAAAAAATGAGGAACGATCATGGTGGGGTGGTTACTATGGTTCCTTTGGTCGTATTTGATGGCCCGGAAAATTTTTAGGCGATCGGGGTTCGGGGTTCCTGGGACCCCTTGGAAGGCGTGGGCTAAAGCACACGAAAATATGGAAATCACGCGGAATTCTAGTTTTTTGGCTGAAAAATGCAAAAGACTAGGAACGATCATGGCGGGGCGGTGACTATAGTTCCTTAGGTCGTATTTGATAGTCCGGAAAATTTTTAGGCGATTGGGGTTCGGGGTTCCCGAGACCCCTTGTAAGGCGTGGGCTAAAGCACACTAAAATATGGAAATCGCGCGGAATTCTAGTTTTTTGGCTGAAAAACACAAAAGACAAGGAACGATCATGGCGGGGCGGTGACTATGGTTCCTTAGGTCGTATTTGATAGTTTGGAAAATTTTTAGGTGATCCGGCTCAGGGGGGCTCGAGCCACTCGGAAGGCGTGGGCGATAGCACACAAAAATATGGGAATCGGGCGGAATTCTAGTTTTTTGGCCAAAAAATGCAAAAAATGAGGAACGATCATGGCGAGGTGGTGACTATGGTTCCTTAGGTCCTAATTGATGGCCCGAAATATTTTTAGGCGATCCGAGTCCGGCGGCCCGGCCCACTCGGAAGGCGTGGGCAATAGCATACAAAAATATGGTAATCGAGCGGAATTCTAGTTTTTTGGCCGAAAAACGCAATAAATGAGGAACGATCAGGGCGGGGCGGTGACTATGGTTCCTTAGGTCATTTTTGATGGCCCGGAAAATTTTAGGCGATCGGGGTCCACAGCTCCCGGGACCACTCGGAAGGCGTAAGCTATAGCACACGAAAATATGTAAATCGCGCGGAGTTCAAGTTTTTTGGCCGAAAAATGCAAAGCATTTGGAACGATCATGGTGGGGCGGTGACTATGGTACCTTAGGTCGTATTTGATAGTCCGGAAAAATTTTAGGTGATCGGGGTCCGCGGCTCCCCGGACCACTTGGAAGGCGTGGGTATAGCACACGAAAATATGGGAATCGGGCGTAATTCTAGTTTTTTGGCCGAAAAATGCAAAAAATGAGAAACGATGATGGCGGGGCGGTTACTATGGTTCCTTAGGTCGTATTTGATGGCCCGCAAAAATTTTAGGCAATCGGGGTCCGGGGGTCCCGGAACCACTTGGAAGGGTGGGCAATAGCACACAAAAATATTGTAATCGGGTGGAATTCTAGTTTTTTGGCCGAAAAACGCAACAAATGAGGAATGATCATGGCTGGGCGGTGACTATGGTTCCTTTGGTCTTATTTGATAGTCTGGAAAAATATTAGGCGATAGGGGTCCGGAGGTCCCGGGACCACTCGGAAGGCGTGGGCTATAACACACAAAAATATGGGAATCGCGCGGAATTCTAGTTGTTTGGTCGAAAAACGCAAAAAATGAGGAACGATCATGGCGGGGTGGTTACTATGGTTCCTTTGGTCGTATTTGATGGCCCGAAAAATTTTTAGGCGATCGGGGTTCGGGGTTCCTGGGACCCCTTGGAAGGCGTGGGCTAAAGCACACGAAAATATGGAAATCGCGCGGAATTCTAGTTTTTTGGCTGAAAAATGCAAAAGACTAGGAACGATCATGGCGGGGCAGTGACTATGGTTCCTTAGGTCGTATTTGATAGTCCGAAAAATTTTTAGGCGATCGGGGTTCGGGGTTCCGGAGACCCCTTGTAAGGCGTGGGCTAAAGCACACTAAAATATTGAAATCGCGCGTAATTCTAGTTTTTTGGCTGAAAAACACAAAAGACAAGGAACGATCATGGAGGGGCGGTGACTATGGTTCCTTAGGTCGTATTTGATAGTTCGGAAAATTTTTAGGTGATCCGGCTCCGGGGGGCTCGACCCACTCGGAAGGCGTGGGCGATAGCACACAAAAATATGGGAATCGGGCGGAATTCTAGTTTTTTGGCCAAAAAATGCAAAAAAAGAGGAACGATCATGGCGAGGTGGTGACTATGGTTCCTTAGGTCCTAATTGATGGCCCGAAATATTTTTAGGCGATCCGAGTCCGGCGGCCCGGCCCACTCGGAAGGCGTGGGCAATAGCACACAAAAATATGGTAATCGAGCGGAATTCTAGTTTTTTGGCCGAAAAACGCAATAAATGAGGAACGATCAGGGCGGGGCGGTGACTATGGTTCCTTAGGTCATTTTTGATGGCCCGGAAAATTTTAGTCGATCAGGGTCCACAGCTCCCGGGACCACTCGGAAGGCGTAAGCTATAGCACACGAAAATATGTAAATCGCGCGGAGTTCTAGTTTTTTGGCCGAAAAATGCAAAGCATTTGGAACGATCATGGTGGGGCGGTGACTATGGTACCTTAGGTCGTATTTGATAGTCCGGAAATATTTTAGGTGATCGGGGTCCGCGGCTCCCCGGACCACTTGGAAGGCGTGGGTATAGCACACAAAAATATGGGAATCGGGCGTAATTCTAGTTTTTTGGCCGAAAAATGCAAAAAATGAGAAACGATGATGGCGGAGCGGTTACTATGGTTCCTTAGGTCGTATTTGATGGCCCGCAAAAATTTTAGGCGATCGGGGTCCGGGGGTCCCGGAACCACTTGGAAGGGTGGGCAATAGCACACAACAATATCGTAATCGGGCGGAATTCTAGTTTTTTGGCCGAAAAACGCAACAAATGAGGAATGATCAAGGCTGGGCGGTGACTATGGTTCCTTTGGTCTTATTTGATAGTCCGGAAAAATATTAGGCGATAGGGGTCCGGAGGTCCCGGGACCACTCGGAAGACGTGGGCTATAACACACAAAAATATGGGAATCGCGCGGAATTCTAGTTGTTTGGTCGAAAAACACAAAAAATGAGGAACGATCATGGCGGGGTGGTTACTATGGTTCCTTATGTCGTATTTGATGGCCCGGAAAATTTTTAGACGATCGAGGTTCGGGGTTCCCGGGACCCCTTGGAAGGCGTGGGCTAAAGCACACGAAAATATGGAAATCGCGCGGAATTCTAGTTTTTTGGCTGAAAAACGCGAAAGACTAGGAACGATCATGGTGGGGCGGTGACTATGGATCCTTAGGTCGTATTTGATTGTTCGGAAAATTTTTAGGCGATCGGGGTTCGGGGTTCCCGGGACTCCTTGGAAGGCGTGGGCTAAAGCACACGAAAATATGGAAATCGCGCGGAATTCTAGGTTTTTGGCTGAAAAATGCAAAAGACTAGGAACGATCATGGCGGGGTGGTGACTATGATTCCTTAGGTCGTATTTGATAGTCCGGAAAATTTTTAGGCGATCGGGGTTCGGGGTTCCCGAGACCCCTTGTAAGGCGTGGGCTAAAGCACACTAAAATATGGAAATCGCGCGGAATTCAAGTTTTTTGGCTGAAAAACGCAAAAGACTTGGAACGATCATGGCGGGGCGGTGACTATGGTTCCTTAGGTCGTATTTGATAGTTTGGAAAATTTTTAGGTGATCCGGCTCCGGGGGCTCGACCCACTCGGAAGGCGTGGGCGATAGCACACAAAAATATGGAAATCGGGCGGAATTCTAGTTTTTTGGCCAAAAAATGCAAAAAATGAGGAACGATCATGGCGAGGCGGGGACTATGGTTCCTTAGGTCCTAATTAATGGCCCGAAAATTTTTTAGGCGATCCGAGTCCGGCGGCCCGGCCCACTCGTAAGGCATGGGCAATAGCACACAAAAATATGGTAATCGAGCGGAATTCTAGTTTTTTGGCCGAAAAACACAATAAATGTGGAACGATCATGGCGGGGCGGTGACTATGGTTCCTTAGGTCATATTTGATGGCCCAGAAAATTTTAGGCGATCGGGGTCCACGGCTCCCGGGACCACTCGGAAGGCGTAAGCTATAGCACACGAAAATATGCAAATCACGCTGAGTTCTAGTTTTTTGGCCGAAAAATGCAAAGCATTTGGAACGATCATGGTGGAGCGGTGACTATGGTACCTTAGGTCGTATTTGATAGTCCGGAAAAATTTTAGGCGATCGGGGTCCGCGGCTACCCGGACCATTTGGAAGGCGTGGGTATAGCACACGAAAATATGGGAATTTGGCATAATTCTAGTTTTTTGGCCGAAAAATGCAAAACATGAGAAACGATGATGGCGGAGCGGTTACTATGGTTCCTAAGGTCGTATTTGACGGCCTGGTAAAATTTTAGGCGATCGGGGTCCGGGGGTCTCGGAACCACTTGGAAGGGTGGGCAATAGCACACAAAAATATTGTAATCGGGCGGAATTCTAGTTTTTTGGCCGAAAAACGCAACAAATGAGGAATGATCATGGCTGGGCAGTGACTATGATTCCTTCGGTCTTATTTAATAGTCCGGAAAAATATTAGGCGATAGGGGTCAGGAGGTCCCGGGACCACTCGGAAGGCGTGGGCTATAACACACAAAAATGTGGGAATCGTGCGGAATTCTAGTTGTTTGGCCGAAAAATGCAAAAAATGAGGAACGATCATGGTGGGGTGGTTACTATGGTTCCTTAGGTCGTATTTGACGGCCCGGAAAAATTTTAGGCGATCGGGGTCCGTGGGTCCCGGAACCACTTGGAAGGGTGGGCAATAGCACACGAAAATATGGGAATCGGGCGGAATTCTAGTTTTTTGGCCGAAAAACGCAATAAATGAGGAATGATCATGGCTGGGCGGTGAGTATGGTTCCTTTGGTCTTATTTGATAGTCCGGAAAAATATTAGGCGATAGGGGTCCGGAGGTCCCGGGACCACTCGGAAGGCGTGGGCTATAACACACAAAAATATGGGAATCGCATGAAATTCTAGTTGTTTGGCCAAAAAATGCAAAAAATGAGGAACGATCATGGCGAGGCAGATACTATGGTTCCTTAGGTCGTATTTGATAGTCCAGAAAAATTTTAGGCGATAGGGGTTAGGAGGTCCCGGGACCACTCGGAAGGCGTGGGCTATAACACACAAAAATATGGGAATCGCGCGGAATTCTAGTTGTTTGGCCGAAAAAAGCTAAAAATGAGGAACGATCAAGGCGGGGCGGATAACTATGGTTCCTTAGGTCATATTTTATAGTCCGGAAAAATTTTAGGCGATAGGGGTCAGGAGGTCCCGGGACCCCTTGGAAGGCGTGGGCTAAAGCACACGAAAATATGGAAATCGCGGAATTCTAGTTGTTTGGCTGAAAAACGTAAAAAATGAGGAACGATCATGGCGGGGTGGTTACTATGGTTCCTTATGTCATATTTGACGGCCCGGAAAATTTTTAGGCGATCCGGCTCCGGGGGACCCGACCCACTCGGAAGGCGTGGGCGATAGCACACAAAAATATAGGAATCGGGCGGAATTCTAGTTTTTTGGCCAAAAAAATGCAAAAAATGAGGAATGATCATGGCGAGGCGGTGACTGTGGTTCCTTAGGTCCTTATTGATGGCCCAAAAATATTTTAGGCGATCCGAATCCGGCGGCCCGGCCCACTCGGAAGGCGTGGGCAATAGCACACAAAAATATGGTAATCTAGCGGATTTCTAGTTTTTTGGCCGAAAAACGCAATAAATGAGGAACTATCATGGCGGGGCGGTGACTATGGTTCCTTAGGTCGTATTTGATGGCCCGGAAAATTTTAGGCGATCGTGGTCCACGGCTCCCGGGACCACTCGGAAGGCGTAAGCTATAGCACACGAAAATATGCAAATCGCGCGGAGTTCTAGTTTTTTGGCCGAAAAATGCAAAGCATTTGGAATGATCATGGTGGGGCGATGACTATGGTACCTTAGGTCGTATTTGATAGTCCGGAAAACTTTTAGGCGATCGGGGTCCTCGGTACCCCGGACCACTTGGAAGGCGTGGGTATAGCACACGAAAATATGGGAATCGGGCATAATTCTAGGTTTTTGGCCGAAAAATGCAAAAAATGAGAAACGATGATGGAGGGGCAGTTACTATGGTTCCTTAGGTCGTATTTGACTGCCCGGAAAAATTTTAGGCGATCGGGGTCCGGGGGTCCCGGAACCACTTGGAAGGGTGGGCAATAGCACACAAAAATATTGAAATCGGGCGGAATTCTAGTTTTTTGGCCGAAAAACGCAAAGAATGAGGAATGATTGTGGCTGGGCGGTGACTATGGTTCCTTTGGTCTTATTTGATAGTCCGGAAAAATATTAGGCGATAGGGGTCCGGAGGTCCCGGGACCACTCGGAAGGCGTGGTCTATAACACACAAAAATATGGGAATCGCGCAGAATTCTAGTTGTTTGGCCGAAAAATGCAAAAAATGAGGAACGATCATGGCGTGACGGATAATATGGTTCCTTAGGTTGTATTTGATAGTCCGGAAAAAATTTTAGGCGATAGGGGTCAGGAGGTCCCGGGACCACTCGGAAGGCGTGGGCTATAACACACAAAAATATGGGAATCGCGCAGAATTCTAGTTTTTTGGCTGAATAGCGCAAAAGACTAGGAACGATCATGGCGGGGCGGTGACTATGGTTCCTTAGGTCGTATTTGATAGTCCAGAAAATTTTTAGGCGATCCGGCTCCGGGGGGCCCGACCCACTAGGAAGGCGTGGGCGATAGCACACAAAAATATGGGAATCGGGCGGAATTCTAGTTTTTTGGCCAAAAAATGCAAAAAATGAGGAACGATCATGGCGAGGCGGTGACTATGGTTCCTTAGGTCCTAATTGATGGTCCGAAAATTCTTTTGGCGATCCGAGTCCGGCGGCCCGGCCCACTCGGAAGGCGTGGGCATTAGCAGACAAAAATATGGTAATCGAGCGGAATTCTAGTATTTTGTTCGAAAAAGCAATAAATGAGGAACGATCATGGCGGGGGCGGTGACTATGGTTCCTTAGGTCGTATTTCATGGCCCGGAAAATTTTAGACGATCGGGGTCCACGGCTCCCGGGACCACTCGGAAGGCGTAAGCTATAGCACACTAAAATATGCAAATCGCGCGGAGTTCTAGTTTTTTTGCCGAAAAATGAAAAGCATTTGGAACGATCATGGTGGTGCGGTGACTATGGTACCTTAGGCCGTATTTGATAATCCAGAAAATTTATAGGCGATTGGGGTCCGCGGCTCCCCGGACCACTTGGAAGGCATGGGTATAGCACTCGAAAATATGGGAATCGGGCGTAATTCTAGTTTTTTGGCCCAAAAATGCAAAAAAGAAACGATAATGGCGGGGCTGTTACTATGGTTCCTTAGGTCGTATTTGACGGCCTGGAAAAATTTTAGGCGATCGGGGTCCGGGGGTCCCGGAACCACTTGGAAGGGTGGGCAATAGCACACAAAAATATTGTAATCGGGCGGAATTCTAGTTTTTTGGCCAAAAAACGCAACAAATGAGGAATGATCATGGCTGGGCGGTGACTATGGTTCCTTAGGTCGTATTTGATAGTCCGGAAAAATTTTAGGCGATAGGGGTCCGGAGTTCCCGGGTTCACTTGGAAAGCGTGGGCTATAGGACACGAAAATATGGGAATCGCGCGGAATTCTAGTTTTTTGGCCGAAAAACGGAAAAAACTAGGAACGATCATGGATGGGTGGTGACTATGGTTCCTTAGGTCTTATTTGATAGTCCGGAAAAATTTTAGGCGATAAGGGTCCGGAGACCCAGGACCACTCGGAAGGCGTGGGCTATAACACACAAAAATATGGGATCGCGTGGAATTCTAGTTGTTTGGCCGAGAAACGCAAAAAATGAGGAACGATCATGGCGGGGCGGATACTATGGTTCCTTAGGTCATATTTGATAGTCCGGATAAATTTTAGGCGATAGGGGTCCGGAGGTCCCGGAACCACTCGTAAGGTGTGGGCTATAACACAAAAAAATAAGGGAATCGCGCGGAATTCTAGTTGTTTGGCCGAAAAACGCAAAAAATAAGGAACGATCATGGCGGGGCGGATACTATGGTTCCTTAGGTCGTATTTGATTTCCCGGAAAAATTTTAGGCGATCGGGGTCCGCGGCTCTTGGGACCACTCGGAATGCGTGGGTATAGCACACGAAAATATGAGAATCGGGCGAAATTCTAGGTCTTTTTCAGTAACATGCAAAAAATATGGAAAGATCTTGGCAGGGCGGTGACTATGGTTCCTTTCGTCTTATTTGATTGTCCGGAAAAATATTAGGAGATGGGGGTCCGGAGGTCCCGAGACCACTCGGAAGGCGTGGGCTATAACACACAAAAATATGGGAATCGCGCGGAATTCTAGTTGTTTGGCCGAAAAACGCAAAAAATGAGGAACGATCATGGCTGGGCGGTGACTATGGTTCCTTAAGTCGTATTGGATAGTCCGGAAAAATTTTAGGCGATAGGGGTCCGAAGTTCCCGGGTTCACTTGGAAGGCGTGGGCTATAGGACACGAAAATATGGCAATCGCGCGGAATTCTAGTTTTTTGGCCGAAAAACGGAAAAAACTACGAACGATCATGGCTGGGCGGTGAGTATGGTTCCTTAGGTCTTATTTGATAGTTCGGAAAAATTTTAGGCGATAGGGGTCCGGAGGTCCTGGGACCACTCGGAAGGTGTGGGCTATAACACAAAAAAATAAGGGAATCGCGCGGAATTCTAGTTGTTTGGCCGAAAAACGCAAAAAATAAGGAACGATCATGGCGGGGCGGATACTATGGTTCCTTAGGTCGTATTTGATTTCCCGAAAAAATTTTAGGCGATCGGGGTCCGCGGCTCTTGGGACCACTCGGAATGCGTGGGTATAGCACACGAAAATATGGGAATCGGGCGAAATTCTAGGTCTTTTTCAGTAACATGCAAAAAATGTGGAAAGATCTTGGCAGGGCGGTGACTATGGTTCCTTTGGTCTTATTTGATTGTCCGGAAAAATATTAGGCGATGGGGGTCCGGAGGTCCCGGGACCACTCGGAAGGCCTGGGCTATAACACACAAAAATATGGGAATCGCGCGGAATTCTAGTTGTTTGGCCGAAAAACACAAAAAATGAGGAACGATCATGGCTGGGCGGTGACTATGGTTCCTTAAGTCGTATTGGATAGTCCGGAAAAATTTTAGGCGATAGGGGTCCGGACTTCCCGGGTTCACTTGGAAGGCGTGGGCTATAGGACACAAAAATATGGCAATCGCGCGGAATTCTAGTGTTTTGGCCGAAAAACGGAAAAAACTAGGAACGATTGTGGCTGGGCGGTGAGTATGGTTCCTTAGGTCTTATTTGATAGTCCGAAAAAATTTTAGGCGAAAGGGGTCCGGAGACCCGGGACCACTCGGAAGGTGTGGGCTATAACACACAAAAATATGGGAATCTTGCAGAATTCTAGTTGTTTGGCCGAAAAACGCAAAAAAATAAGGAACGATCATGGCGGGGCGGTTACTATGGTTCCTTAGGTCGTATTTGATTGCCCGAAAAAATTTTAGGCGATCGGGGTCCGCGGCTCTTGGGACCACTCGGAATGCGTGGGTATAGCACACGAAAATATGGGAATCAGGCGAAATTCTAGGTCTTTTTCAGTAACATGCAAAAAATGTGGAAAGATCTTGGCAGGGCGGTGACTATGGTTCCTTTGGTCTTATTTGATTGTCCGGAAAATTATTAGGCGATGGGGGTCCGGAGGTCCCGGGACCACTCGGAAGGCGTGGGCTATAACACACAAAAATATGAGAATCGCGTGGAATTCTAGTTGTTTGGCCGAAAAACGCAAAAAATGAGGAACGATCATGGCTGGGCGGTGACTATGGTTCCTTAGGTCGTATTTGATAGTCCGGAAAATTTTAGGCGATAGGGGTCCGGAGTTCCCGGGTTCACTTGGAAGGCGTGGGCTATAGGACACGAAAATATGGGAATCGCGCGGAATTCTAGTTTTTTGGCCGAAAAACGGAAAAAACTAGGAACGATCATGGCTGGGCGGTGACCATGGATCCTTAGGTCTTATTTGATAGTCCGAAAAAATTTTAGGCGATGGGGGTACGGAGGTCCCGGGACCACTCGGAAGGCGTGGGCTATAACACACAAAAATATGGGAATCGCGCGGAATTCTAGTTGTTTGGCCGAAAAATGCAAAAAATGAGGAACGATCATGGCTGGGCGGTAACTATGGTTCCTTAGGTCGTATTTGATAGTCCGAAAAAATTTTAGGCGATAAGGGTCCGGAGTTCCCGGGTTCACTTGGAAGGCGTGGGCTATAGGACATGAAAAGATGGGAATCGCGCGAAATTCTAGTTTTTTGCCGAAAAACGAAAAAAACTAGGAACGATCATGGCTGGGCAGTGACTATTGTTCCTTAGGTCTTATTTGATAGTCCGGAAAAATTTTAGGCTATAGGGGTCCGGAGACCCGGGACCACTCGGAAGGCGTGGACTATAACACACAAAAATATGAGATCGCGCAGAATTCTAGTTGTTTGGCCGAAAAACGCAAAAAATGAGGAACGATCATGGCTGGGCGGAGACTATGGTTCCTTAGGTCGTATTTGGTAGTCCGGAAAAATTTTAGGCGATAGGGGTCCGGAGGTCCCGGGACCACTCGGAAGGTGTGGGCTATAACACACCAAAATATAGGAATCGCGCGGAATTCTAGTTGTTTGGCCGAAAAACGCAAAAAATAAGGAACGATCATGGCGGAGCGGATACTATGGTTCCTTAGGTCGTATTTGAATGCCTAGAAAAATTTAAGGCGATCGGGGTCCGCGGCACTTAGGACCACTCGGAATGCGTGGGTATAGCACACGAAAATATGGGAATCATGCGAAATTCTAGGTCTTTTTCAGTAACATGCAAAAAATGTGGAAAGATCTTGGCAGGGCGGTGACTATGGTTCCTTTGGTCTTATTTGATTATCCAGAAAAATATTAGGCGATGGGGGTCCGGAGGTCCCGGGACCACTCGGAAGGCGTGGGCTATAACACACAAAAATATGGGAATCGCGCGGAATTCTAGTTGTTTGGACGAAAAACGCAAAAAATGAGGAACGATCATGGCTGGGAGATGACTATGGTTCCTTAGGTCGTATTTGATAGTCCAGAAAAATTTTAGGCGATAGGGGTCCGAAGTTCCCTGGTTCACTTGGAAGGTGTGGGCTATAGGACACGAAAATATGGGAATCGCGCGGAATTCTAGTTATTTGGCCGAAAAACGGAAAAAAACTAGGAACGATCATGGCTAGGCGGTGACTATGGTTCCTTAGGTCTTATTTGATAGTCCGGAAAAATTTTAGGCGATAGGGGTCCGGAGACCCGGGACCACTCGGAAGGTGAGGGACACACAAAAATATGGGAATCGCGCGGAATTCTAGTTGTGTGGCCGAAAAACGCAAAACAATAAGGAACGATCATGGCGGGGCGGATACTATGGTTCCTTAGGTTGTATTTTATTTCCCGGAAAAATTATAGGCGATCGGGGTCCGCGGCTCTTGGGACCACTCGGAATGCGTGGGTATAGCACACGAAAATATGGGAATCGAGCGAAATTCTAGGTCTTTTTCAGTAACATGCAAAAAATGTGGAAACATCTTGGCAGGGCGGTGACTATGGTTGCTTTGGTTTTATTTGATAGTCCGGAAAAATATTAGGCGATAGGGGTCCGGAGGTCCCGGGACCACTCGGAAGGCGTGGGCTATAACACACAAAAATATGGGAATCGCGCGGAATTCTAGTTGTTTGGCCGAAAAACGCAAAAAATGAGGAACGATCATGGCGGGGCGGTGACTATGGTTCCTTAGGTCGTATTTGATAGTCCGGAAAACCTTTATGCGATCCGGCTCCGGGGGGCCCGACCCCCTCGGAAGGCGTGAATGATAGCACACAAAAATATGGGAATCGGGCGGAATTCTAGTTTTTTGGCCGAAAAACGGAAAAAACTAGGAACGATCATGGCTGGGCGGTGAGTATGGTTCCTTAGGTCTTATTTGATAGTCCGGAAAAATTTTAGGCGATAGGGGTCCGGAGGTCCCGGGACCACTCGGAAGGTGTGGGCTATAACACAAAAAAATAAGGGAATCGCGCGGAATTCTAGTTGTTTGGCCGAAAAACGCAAAAAATAAGGAACGATCATGGCGGGGCGGATACTATGGTTCCTTAGGTCGTACTTGATTTCCCGGAAAAATTTTAGGCGATCAGGGTCCCCGGCTCTTGGGACCACTCGGAATGCGTGGGTATAGCACACGAAAATATGGGAATCGGGCGAAATTCTAGGTCTTTTTCAGTAACATGCAAAAAATATGGAAAGATCTTGGCAGGGCGGTGACTATGGTTCCTTTGGTCTTATTTGATTGTCCGGAAAAATATTAGGAGATAGGGGTCCGGAGGTCCCGGGACCACTCGGAAGGCGTGGGCTATAACACACAAAAATATGGGAATCGCGCGGAATTCTAGTTGTTTGGCCGAAATACGCAAAAAATGAGGAACGATCATGGCTGGGCGGTGACTATGGTTCCTTAAGTCGTATTGGATAGTCCGGAAAAATTTTAGGCGATAGGGGTCCGGAGTTCCCGGGTTCACTTGGAAGGCGTGGGCTATAGGACATGAAAAGATGGGAATCGCGCGGAATTCTAGTTTTTTGCCGAAAAATGAAAAAAACTAGGAACGATCATGGCTGGGCGGTGACTATGGTTCCTTAGGTCTTATTTGATAGTCCGAAAAAATTTTAGGCTATAGGGGTCCGGAGACCCGGGACCACTCGGAAGGCGTGGACTATAACACACAAAAATATGAGATCGCGCAGAATTCTAGTTGTTTGGCCGAAAAACGCAAAAAATGAGGAACGATCATGGCTGGGCGGAGACTATGGTTCCTTAGGTCATATTTGGTAGTCCGGAAAAATTTTAGGCGATAGGGGTCCGGAGGTCCCGGGACCACTCGGAAGGTGTGGGCTATAACACACCAAAATATAGGAATCGCGCGGAATTCTAGTTGTTTGGCCGAAAAACGCAAAAAATAAGGAACGATCATGGCGGGGCGGATACTATGGTTCCTTAGGTCGTATTTGAATGCCCAGAAAAATTTTAGGCGATCGGGGTCCGCGGCACTTAGGACCACTCGGAATGCGTGGGTATAGCACACGAAAATAAGGGAATCAGGCGAAATTCTAGGTCTTTTTCAGTAACATGCAAAAAATGTGGAAAGATCTTGGCAGGGCGGTGACTATGGTTCCTTTGGTCTTATTTGATTGTCCAGAAAAATATTAGGCGATGGGGGTCCGGAGGTCCCGGGACCACTCGGAAGGCGTGGGCTATAACACACAAAAATATGGGAATCGCGCGGAATTCTAGTTGTTTGGACGAAAAACGCAAAAAATGAGGAACGATCATGGCTGGGAGATGACTATGGTTCCTTAGGTCGTATTTGATAGTCCGGAAAAATTTTAGGCGATAGGGGTCCGGAGTTCCCGGGTTCACTTGGAAGGTGTGGGCTATAGGACACGAAAATATGGGAATCGCGCGGAATTCTAGTTTTTTGGCCGAAAAACGGAAAAAAACAAGGAACGATCATGGCTAGGCGGTGACTATGGTTCCTTAGGTCTTATTTGATAGTCCGGAAAAATTTTAGGCGATAGGGGTCCGGAGACCCGGGACCACTCGGAAGGTGTGGGACACACAAAAATATGGGAATCGCGCGCAACTCTAGTTGTGTGGCCGAAAAATGCAAAACAATAAGGAACGATCATGGCGGGGCGGATACTATGGTTC
This sequence comes from Nicotiana tabacum, assembly GCF_000715075.1. NCBI lineage: Eukaryota > Viridiplantae > Streptophyta > Magnoliopsida > Solanales > Solanaceae > Nicotiana > Nicotiana tabacum. The sequence goes on from NW_027438259.1 coordinate 480,126, forward strand.
CTTAGGTTGTATTTTATTTCCCGAAAAAATTTTATGCGATCGGGGTCCGCAGCTCTTGGGACCACTCGGAATGCGTGGGTATAGCACACGAAAATATGGGAATCGAGCGAAATTCTAGGTCTTTTTCAGTAACATGCAAAAAATGTGGAAACATCTTGGCAGGGCGGTGACTATGGTTGATTTGGTTTTATTTGATAGTCCGGAAAAATATTAGGCGATAGGGGTCCGGAGGTCCCGGGACCACTCGGAAGGCGTGGGCTATAACACACAAATATATGGGAATCGCGCGGAATTCTAGTTGTTTGGCCGAAAAACGCAAAAAATGAGGAACGATCATGGCGGGGCGGTGACTATGGTTCCTTAGGTCGTATTTGATAGTCCGGAAAACCTTTAGGCGATCCGGCTCCGGGGGGCCCGACCCCCTTGGAAGGCGTGAATGATAGCACACAAAAATATGGGAATCGGGCGGAATTCTAGTTTTTTGGCCGAAAAACGGAAAAAACTAGGAACGATCATGGCTGGGCGGTGAGTATGGTTCCTTAGGTCTTATTTGATAGTCCGGAAAAATTTTGTGCGATAGGGGTCCGGAGGTCCCGGGACCACTCGGAATTTGTGGGCTATAACACAAAAAAATAAGGGAATCGCGCGGAATTCTAGTTGTTTGGCCGAAAAACGCAAAAAATAAGGAACGATCATGGCGGGGCGGATACTATGGTTCCTTAGGTCGTACTTGATTTCCCGGAAAAATTTTAGGCGATCAGGGTCCCCGGCTCTTGGGACCACTCGGAATGCGTGGGTATAGCTCACGAAAATATGGGAATCGGGCGAAATTCTAGGTCTTTTTCAGTAACATGCAAAAAATATGGAAAGATCTTGGCAGGGCGGTGACTATGGTTCCTTTGGTCTTATTTGATAGTCCGGAAAAATATTAGGCGATAGGGGTCCGGAGGTCCCGGGACCACTCGGAAGGCGTGGGCTATAACACACAAAAATATGGGAATCGCGCGGAATTCTAGTTGTTTTGCCGAAAAATGCAAAAAATGAGGAACGACCATGGCGGGGCGGATACTATGGTTCCTTGGGTCGTATTTCATAGTCCGGAAAAATTTTAGGCGATAGGGGTCCGGAGGTCCCCGGACCACTCGGAAGGTGTGGGCTATAACATACAAAAATATGGGAATCGCGCGGAATTCTAGTTGTTTGGCCGAAAAATGCAAAAAATAAGGAACGATCATGGCGGGGCGGATACTATGGTTCCTTAGGTCGTATTTGATTGCCCGAAAAAATTTTAGGCGATAAGGGTCAGGAGGTCCCGGGAGACCACTCGAAAGGCGTGGGCTATAACACAACAAAAATATGGGAATCGTGCGGAATTCTAGTTGTTTGGCCGAAAAATGCAAAAAATGAGGAACAATCATGGCGGGGCGGTGACTATGGTTCCTTAGGTCTTTTTTGATAGTCCGAAAAAATTTTAGGCGATTGGGGTCCGCGGCTCTTGGGACCACTCGGAATGCGTACGTATAGCACACGAAAATATGGGAATCGGGGGAAATTCTAGGTCTTTTACAGTAACATGCAAAAAATGTGGAAAGATCTTGGCAGGGCGGTGACTATGGTTCCTTCGGTCTTATTTGATAGTCCGGAAAAATATTAGGCGATAGGGGTCCGGAGGTCCCGGGACCACCCAGAAGGCGTGGGCTATAACACACAAAAATATGGGAATCGCGCGAAATTCTAGTTGTTTGGCCGAAAAATGCAAAAAATGAGGAACGATCATGGAGGGGAGGATACTATGGTTCCTTAGGTCTTATTTTATAGTCCGGTAAAATTTTAGGCCATAGGGGTCAGGAGGCCACGGGACCACTCGGAAGGCGTGGGCTATAACACACAAAAATATGGGAATCGCGCGGAATTCTAGTTGTTTGGCCGAAAAATGCAAAAAATGAGGAACGATCATGGCGGGGTGGTTACTATGGTTCCTTAGGTCGTATTTGATGGCCCGGAAAATTTTTAGGCGATCGGGGTTCGGGGTTCCCTGGACCCCTTGGAAGGCGTGGGCTAAAGCACATAAAATATGGAAATCGCGCGGAATTCTAGTTTTTTGGCTGAAAAATGCAAAAGACTAGGAACGATCATGGCTGGGCGGTGACTATGGTTCCTTAGGTCGTATTTGATAGTCCGGAAAATGTTTAGGCTATCCGGCTCCGGGGGGCCCGACCCACTCGGAAGGCGTGGGCGATAGCACACAAAAATATGGGAATCGGGCGGAATTCTAGTTTTTTGGCCAAAAAATGCAAAAAATGAGGAACGATCATGGCAAGGCAGTGACTATTGTTCCTTAGGTCCTAATTGATGGCCCGAAAACTTTTTAGGCGATCCGAGTCCGGCGGCCCAGCCCACTCGGAATGCGTGGGCAATAGCACATAAAAATATGGTAATCGAGCGGAATTCTATTTTTTTGGCCAAAAAATGCAAAAAATGAGGAACGATCATGGCGAGGCGGTGACTATGGTTCCTTAGGTCCAAATTGATGGCCCGAAAAGTTTTTAGGCTATCCGAGTCCGACGGCCCGGCCCACTCGGAAGGCGTGGGCAATAGCACACAAAAATATGGTAATCGAGCGGAATTTTAGTTTTTTGGCCGAAAAACGCAATAAATGAGTAACGATCATGGCGGGGCGGTGACTATGGTTCCTTAGGTCGTATTTGATGGCCCGACAAATTTTAGGCGATCGGGGTCCACGGCTCCCGGGACCACTCGGAAGGCGTAAGCTATAGCACACTAAAATATGCAAATCGTGCGGAGTTCTAGTTTTTTGGCCGAAAAATGCAAAGCATTTGGAACGATCATGGTGGGGCGGTGACTATGGTACCTTAGGTCATATTTGATAGTCCGGAAAATTTTTAGGCGATCGTTGTCCGCGGCTCCCTGGACCACTTGGAAGGCATGGGTATAGCACACGAAAATATGGGAATCGGGCGTAATTCTAGTTTTTTGGCCGCAAAATGCAAAAAATGAGAAACGATGATGGCGGGGCGGTTACTATGGTTCCTTAGGTCGTATTTGATGGCCCACTTGGAAGGGTGGGCAATAGCACACAAAAATATTGAAATCGGGCGGAATTCTAGTTTTTTGGCCGAAAAATGCACCAAATGAGGAATGATCATGGCTTGGCGGTGACTATGGTTCCTTAGGTCGTATTTGATAGTCCGGAAAAATTTTAGGCGATAGGGGTCCGGAGTTCCCGGGTTCACTTGGAAGGCGTGGGCTATAGGACACGAAAATATGGGAATCACGCGGAATTCTAGTTTTTGGCCGAAAAGCGGAAAAAACTAGGAACGATCATGGATGGGCGGTGACTATGGTTCCTTAGGTCTTATTTGATAGACCGGAAAAATTTTAGGCGATAGGGGTCCGGAGACCCGGGACCACTCGGAAGGCGTGGGCTATATCACAAAACAATATGGGATCGCGCGGAATTCTAGATGTTTGGCCGAAAAACGCAAAAAATGAGGAACGATCATGGCAGGGTGGTTACTATGGTTCCTTAGGTCGTATTTGATGGCACAGAAAATTTTTAGGCGATCGGGGTTCGGGGTTCCCGGGACCCCTTGGTAAGCGTGGGCTAAAGCACATGAAAATTTGGAAATCGCGCGGAATTCTAGTTTTTTGGCTGAAAAACGAAAAGGACTAGGAACGATCATGGCGGGGCGGTGACTATTATTCCTTAGGTCGTATTTGATAGTCCGAGAAATTTTTAGGCAATCCGGCTCCGGGGGGCCCGACCCACTCGGAAGGCGTGGGCGATAGCACACAAAAATATGGGAATCGGGCGGAATTCTAGTTTTTTGGCCAAAAAATGCAAAAAATGAGGAAAGATCATGGCGAGGCGGTGACTATAGTTCCTTAGGTCCTAATTGATGGCCCAAAAAGTTTTAAGGCGATCCGAGTCCGGCGGCCCGGCCCACTCGGAAGGCATGGGCAATAGCACATAAAAATATGGTAATCGAGCGGAATTCTATTTTTATGGCCAAAAAATGCAAAAAATGAGTAACGATCATGGCGAGGCGGTGACTATGGTTCCTTAGTTCGTATTTGATAGTCCGGAAAATTTTTAGGCGATCCGGCTCCGGGGGGCCTGACCCACTCGGAAGGCGTGGGCGATAGCACACAAAAATATGGGAATCGGGCGGAATTCTAGTTTTTTGGCCAAAAAATGCAAAAAATGAGGAACGATCATGGCGAGGCGGTGACTATGGTTCCTTAGGTCCTAATTGATGGCCCGAAAAGTTTTAAGGCGATCCGAGTCCGGCGGCCCGGCCCACTCGGAAGGCGTGGGCAATAGCACACTAAAATATGCAAATCGCGCGGAGTTCTAGTTTTTTGGCCGAAAAATACAAAGCATTTGGAACGATCATGGTGGGGCGGTGACTATCGTACCTTAGGTCATATTTGATAGACCAGGAAATTTTTAGGCGATCGGGGTCCGCGGCTCCCCTGACCACTTGGAAGGCGTGGGTATAGCACATGAAAATATGGGAATCGGGCGTAATTCTAGTTTTTTGGCCGAAAAATGCAAAAAATGAGAAACGATGATGGCGGGGTGGATACTATAGTTCCTTAGGTCATATTTGATAGTACGAAAAAATTTTAGGCGATAGGAGTCAGGTGGTCCCGGGACCACTCGGAAGGCGTGGGCTATAACACACAAAAATAAGGGAATCGCGCGGAATTCTAGTTGTTTGGCCGAAAAATGCAAAAAATGAGGAACGATCATGGCGGGGTGGTTAATATTGTTCCTTAGGTGGTATTTGATGGACCGGAAAATTTTTAGGCGATCGGGGTTCGGGGTTCCCGGGACCCCTTGGAAGGCGTGGGCTAAAGCATACGAAAATATGGAAATCGTGCGGAATTCTAGTTTTTTGGCTGAAAAACGCAAAAGACTAGGAACGATCATGGCGGGGTAGTGAATATGGTTCCTTAGGTCGTATTTGATAGTCCGGAAAATTTTTAGGCGATCCGGATCCGGGGGGCCCGACCCACTTGGAAGGCGTAGGCGATAGCACACAAAAATATGGGAATCGGGCGAAATTCTAGTTTTTTGGCCAAAAAATGCAAAAATTGAGGAACGATCATGGCGAGGCAGTGACTATGGTTCCTTAGGTCCTAATTGATGGCCCGAAAATTTTTTAGGCGATCCGAGTCCGGCGGCCCGGCCCACTCGGAAGGCGTGGGCAATAGCACACAAAAATATGCTAATCGAGCGGAATTATATTTTTTTGGCCAAAAAATGCAAAAAATGAGGAACGATCATGGCGAGGCGGTGACTATGGTTCCTTAGGTCGTATTTGATAGTCCAAAAAATTTTTAGGCAATCCGGCTCCGGGGGGCCCGACCCACTCGGAAGGCGTGGGCGATAGCACACAAAAATATGGGAATCGGGCGGAATTCTAGTTTTTTGGCCAAAAAATGCAAAAAATGAGGAACGATCATGGCGAGGCGGTGACTATGGTTCCTTAGGTCCTAATTGATGGCCCGAAAAGTTTTAAGGCGATCCGAGTCCGGCGGCCCGGCACACTCGGAAGGCGTGGGCAATAGCACACAAAAATATGGTAATCGAGCGGAATTTTATTTTTTTGGCCAAAAAATGCAAAAAATGAGGAACGATCATGGCGAGGCGGTGACTATGGTTCCTTAGGTCCTAATTGATGGCCCGAAAGTTTTTAGGCGATCTGAGTCCGGCGGCACGGCCCACTCGGAAGGCGTGGGCAATAGCACACAAAAATATGGTAATCGAGCGGAATTCTAGTTTTTTGGCCGAAAAATGCAATAAATGAGGAACGATCATGGCGGGGAGGTGACTATGGTTCCTTAGGTCGTATTTGATGGCCCAGAAAATTTTAGGCGATCGGGGCCCACGGCTCCTGGGACCACTCGGAAAGCGTAAGCTATAGCACACTAAAATATGCAAATCGCGCGGAGTTCTAGTTTTTTGGCCGAAACATGCAAAGCATTTGGAACGATCATGGTGGGGCGGTGAATATGGTACCTTAGGTCATATTTGATAGACCGGAAAATTTTTAGGCGATCGGTGTCCGCGGCTCCCCGGACCACTTGGAAGGCATGGGTATAGCACACGAAAATATGGGAATCGGGCGTAATTCTAGTTTTTTGGATGAAAAATGCAAAAAATGAGAAACGATGATGGCGGGGCGGTTACTATGGTTCCTTAGGTCGTATTTGATGGCCCGAAAAAATTTTAGGCGATAGGGGTCAGGAGGTCCCGGGACCACTCGGAAGGCGTGGACTATAACACACAAAAATATGGGAATCGCGCGGAATTCTAGTTGTTTGGCCGAAAAACGCAAAAAATAAGGAACGATCATGGCGGGGCGGATACTATGGTTCCTTAGGTCGTATTTGATAGTCCGGAAAATTTTTAGGCGATAGGGGTCAGGAGGTCCCGGGACCACTCGGAAGGCGTGGGCTATAACACACAAAAATATGGGAATCGCGTGTAATTCTAGTTGTTTGGCCGAAAAATGCAAAATATGAGGAACGATCATGGCGGGGTGGTTACTATGGTTCCTTAGGTGGTATTTGATGGCCCGAAAATTTTTTAGGCGATCGGGGTTCGGGGTTCCCGGGACCCCTTGGAAGGCGTGGGCGAAAGCACCCGAAAATATGGAAATCGCGCGAAATTCTAGTTTTTTGGCTGAAAAATGCAAAAAATGAGGAACGATCATGGCAAGGCGGTGACTATGGTTCCTTAGGTCCTAATCGATGGCCCGAAAAGTTTTTAGGCGATCCGAGTCCGGCGGCCCGGCCCACTCGGAAGGCGTGGGCAATAGCACACAAAAATATGATAATCGAGCGGAATTCTAGTTTTTTGGATGAAAAATGCAATAAATGAGGAAAGATCATGGAGAGGCGGTACCTATGGTCCCTTAGTTCCTAATTGATGGCCCGAAATTTTTTTAGGCGATCCGAGTCCGGCGGCCCGGCCCACTCGGAAGGCGTGGGCAATAGAACACAAAAATATGGTAATCAAGCGGAATTCTATTTTTTTGGCCAAAAAATGCAAAAAATGAGGAACGATCATGGCGAGGTGGTGACTATGGTTCCTTAGGTCCTAATTGATGGACCGAAAAGTTTTTAGGCGATCCGAGTTCGGCGGCCCGGCCCACTCGGAAGGCGTGGGCAATAGCACACAAAAATATGATAATCGAGCGGAATTCTAGTTGTTTGGATGAAAAATGCAATAAATTAGGAACGATCATGGCGAGGCGGTACCTATGGTTCCTTAGTTCCTAATTGATGGCCCGAAATTTTTTTAGGCAATCCGAGTCCGGCGGCCCGGCCCACTCGGAAAGCGTTGGCAATAGCACACAAAAATATGGTAATCGAGCGGAATTCTATTCTTTTGGCCAAAAAATGCAAAAAATGAGGAACGATCATGGCGAGGCGGTGACTATGGTTCCTTAGGTCCTAATTGATTGCCCGAAAAGTTTTTAGGCGATCTGAGTCCGGTGGCCCGGCCCACTCGGAAGGCGCGGGCAATAGCACACAAAAATATGATAATCGAGCGAAATTCTAGTTTTTTGGCCGAAAAATGCAATAAATGAGGAACGATCATAGCGGGGCGGTGACTATGGTTCCTTAGGTCATATTTGATGGCCCGGAAAATTTTAGGGGATCGGGGTCCACGGCTCCCGGGACCACTCGGAAGGCGTAAGCTATAGCACACTAAAATATGCAAATCGCGCGGAGTTCTAGTTTTTTGGCCGAAAAATGCAAAGCATTTGGAACGATCATGGTGGGGCGGTGACTATGGTACCTTAGGTCATATTTGATAGACCAGGAAATTTTTAGGCTATCGGGGTCCGCGGCTCCCCTGACCTCTTGGAAGGCGTGGGTATAGCACACGAAAATATGGGAGTCGGGCGTAATTCTAGTTTTTTGGCCGAAAAATGCAAAAAATGAGAAACGATGATGGCAGGGCGGATACTATAGTTCCTTAGGTCGTATTTGATAGTACGGAAAAATTTTAGGCGATAGGAGTCAGGAGGTCCCGGGACCACTCGGAAGGCGTGGGCTATAACACACAAAAATAAGGGAATCGCGCGAAATTGTAGTTGTTTGGCCGAAAAACGCAACAAATGAGGAACGATCATGGAGGGGTGGTTAATATTGTTCCTTAGGTGGTATTTGATGGCCCGGAAAATTTTTAGGCGATCGGGGTTCGGGGTTCCCGGGACCCCTTGGAAGGCGTGGGCTAAAGCACACGAAAATATGGAAATCGTGCGGAATTCTAGTTTTTTGGCTGAAAAATGCAAAAGACTAGGAACGATCATGGCGGGGCAGTGACTATGGTTCCTTAGGTTGTATTTGATAGTCCGGAAAAATTTTAGGCGATCCGGATCCGGGGGGCCCGACCCACTTGGAAGGCGTGGGCGATAGCACACAAAAATATGGGAATCGGGCGGAATTCTAGTTTTTTGGCCAAAAAATGCAAAAAATGAGGAACGATCATGGCGAGGCAGTGACTATGGTTCCTTAGGTCCAAATTGATGGCCCGAAAATTTTTTAGGCGATCCGAGTCCGGCGGCCCGGCCCACTCGGAAGGCGTGGGCAATAGCACACAAAAATATGCTAATCGAGCGGAATTCTATTTTATTGGCCAAAAAATGCAAAAAATGAGGAACGATCATGGCGAGGCGGTAACTATGGTTCCTTAGGTCGTATTTGATAGTCCAGAAAATTTTTAGGCAATCCGGCTCCGGGGGACCCGACCCACTCGGAAGGCGTGGGCGATAGCACACAAAAATATGGGAATCGGGCGGAATTCTAGTTTTTTGGCCAAAAAATGCAAAAAATGAGGAACGATCATGGCGAGGCGGTGACTATGGTTCCTTAGGTCCTAATTGATGGCCCGAAAAGTTTTAAGGCGATCCGAGTCCGGCGGCCCGGCCCACTCGGAAGGCATGGGCAATAGCACACAAAAATATGGTAATCGAGCGGAATTTTATTTTTTTGGCCAAAAAATGCAAAAAATGAGGAACGATCATGGCGAGGCGGTGACTATGGTTCCTTAGGTCCTAATTGATGGCCCGAAAGTTTTTAGGCGATCTGAGTCCGGCGGCACGACCCACTCGGAAGGCGTGGGCAATAGCACACAAAAATATGGTAATCGAGCGGAATTCTAGTTTTTTGGCCGAAAAACGCAATAAATGAGGAACGATCATGGCGGGGAGGTGACTATGGTTCCTTAGGTCGTATTTGATGGCCCGGAAAATTTTAGGCGATCGGGGCCCACGGCTCCCGGGACCACTCGGAAGGCGTAAGCTATAGCACACTAAAATATGCAAATCGCGCGGAGTTCTAGTTTTTTGGCCGAAACATGCAAAGCATTTGGAACGATCATGGTGGGGCGGTGACTATGGTACCTTAGGTCGTATTTGATAGACCAGAAAATTTTTAGGCGATCGGTGTCCGCGGCTCCCCGGACCACTTGGAAGGCATGGGTATAGCACACGAAAATATGGGAATCGGGCGTAATTCTAGTTTTTTGGATGAAAATTGCAAAAAATGAGAAACGATGATGGCGGGGCAGATACTATGGTTCCTTATGTCGTATTTTATAGTCCGGAAAAATTTTAGGCGATAGGGGTCCGGAGGTCCCGGGACCACTCGGAAGGTGTGGGCTATAACACACAAAAATATGGGAATCGCGCGGAATTCTAGTTGTTCGGCCGAAAAACGCAAAAAATAAGGAACGATCATGGCGGGGCGGATACTATGGTTCCTTAGGTCGTATTTGATAGTCCGGAAAATTTTTAGGCGATAGGGGTCAGGAGGTCCCGGGATCACTCGGAAGGCATGGGCTATAACACACAAAAATATGGGAATCGCGTGTAATTCTAGTTGTTTGGCCGAAAAACGCAAAATATGAGGAACGATCATGGCAGGGTAGTTACTATGGTTCCTTAGGTGGTATTTGATGGCCCGGAAATTTTTTAGGCGATCGGGGTTCGGGGTTCCCGGGTCCCCTTGGAAGGCGTGGGCTAAAGCACACGAAAATATGGAAATCGCGCGGAATTCTAGTTTTTGGCTGAAAAATGCAAAAAATGAGGAACGATCATGGCGAGGCGGTGACTATGGTTCCTTAGGTCCTAATTGATGGCCCAAAAAGTTTTTAGGCGATCCGAGTCCGGCGGCCCGGCCCACTCGGAAGGCGTGGGCAATAGCACACAAAAATATGATAATCGAGCGGAATTCTAGTTTTTTGGATGAAAAATGCAATAAATGAGGAACGATCATGGCGAGGCGGTACATATGGTTCCTTAGTTCCTAATTGATGGCCCGAAATTTTTTTAGGCGATCCGAGTCCGGCGGCCCGGCCCACTCGGAAGGCGTGGGCAATAGCACACAAAAATATGGTAATCGAGCGGAATTCTATTTTTTTGGCCAAAAAATGCAAAAAATGAGGAACGATCATGGCGAGGCGGTGACTATGGTTCCTTAGGTCCTAATTGAAGGCCCGAAAAGTTTTTAGGCGATCTGAGTCCGGCGGCCCGGCCCACTCGGAAGGCGTGGGCAATAACACACAAAAATATGATAATCGAGCGGAATTCTAGTTTTTTGGCCGAAAAACGCAATAAATGAGGAACGATCATGGCGGAGAGGTGACTATGGTTCCTTAGGTCGTATTTGATGGCCCGGAAAATTTTAGGCGATCGGGGCCCACGGCTCCCGGGACCACTCGGAAGGCGTAAGCTATAGCACACTAAAATATGTAAATCGCGCGGAGTTCTAGTTTTTTGGCCGAAACATGCAAAGCATTTGGAACGATCATGGTGGGGCGGTGACTATGGTACCTTAGGTCGTATTTGACAGACCGAAAAATTTTTAGGCGATCGGTGTCCGCGGCTCCCCGGACCACTTGGAAGGCATGGGTATAGCACACGAAAATATGGGAATCGGGCGTAATTCTAGTTTTTTGGATGAAAAATGCAAAAAATGAGAAACCATTATGGCGGGGCGGATACTATGGTTCCTTATGTCGTATTTCATAGTCCGGAAAAATTTTAGGCGATAGGGGTCCGGAGGTCCCGGGACCACTCGGAAGGCGTGGGCTATAACACACAAAAATATGGGAAACGCGCGGAATTCTAGTTGTTTGGCAGAAAAATGCAAAAAATGAGGAACGATCATGGCGGGGTGGTTAATATTGTTCCTTAGGTGGTATTTGATGGACCGGAAATTTTTTAGGCGATCGGGGTTCGGGGTTCCCGGGACCCCTTGGAAGGCGTGGGCTAAAGCACACGAAAATATGGAAATCGCACGGAATTCTAGTTGTTTGGCTGAAAAATGCAAAGAATGAGGAACGTTCATGGCGAGGCGGTGACTATGGTTCCTTAGGTCCTAATTGATGGCCCGAAAAGTTTTTAGGCGATCCGAGTCCGGCGGCCCGGCCCACTCTGAAGGCGTGGGCAATAGCACACAAAAATATGATAAGCGAGCGGCATTCTAGTTTTCTGGATGAAAAATGCAATAAATGAGGAAATATCATGGCGAGGCGGTACCTATGGTTCCTTAGTTCCTAATTGATGGCCCAGAATATTTTTAGGCGATCCGAGTCCGGCGGCCCGGCCCACTCGGAAGGCGTGGGCAATAGTACACAAAAATATGGTAATCGAGCGGAATTCTATTTTTTTTGCCAAAAAATGCAAAATATGAGGAACGATCATGGCGTAGCGGTGCCTATGGTTCCTTAGGTCCTAATTGATGGCTCGAAAAGTTTTTAGGCGATCCGAGTTCGGTGGCCCGGCCCACTCGGAAGGCGTGGGCAATAGCACACAAAAATATGATAATCGAGCGGAATTCTAGTTTTTTGAATGAAAAATGCAATAAATGAGGAACGATCATGGCGAGGCGGTACCTATGGTTCCTTAGTTCCTAATTGATCGCCCGAAATATTTTTAGGCGATCCGAGTCCGGCAGCCCGGCCCACTCGGAAAGCGTGGGCAATAGCACACAAAAATATGGTAATCGAGCGGAATTCTATTTTTTTGGCCAAAAAATGCAAAAAATTAGGAACGATCATGGCGAGGTGGTGACTATGGTTCCTTAGGTCCTAATTGATGGCCCAAAAAGTTTTTAGGCGATCTGAGTCCGGCGGCCCGGCCCACTAGGAAGGCGTGGGCAATAGCACACAAAAATATGATAATCGAGCGGAATTCTAGTTTTTTGGCCGAAAAACGCAATAAATGAGGAACGATCATGGCGGGGCGGTGACTATGGTTCCTTAGGTCGTATTTGATGGCCCGGAAAATTTTAGGCGATCGGGGTCCACGGCTCCCGGGACCACTCGGAAGGCGTAAGCTATAGCACACTAAAATATGCAAATCGCGCGGAGTTCTAGTTTTTTGGCCGAAAAATGCAAAGCATTTGGAACGATCATGGTGGGGCGGTGACTATGGTACCTTAGGTCATATTTGATAGACCAGGAAATTTTTAGGCTATCGGGGTCCGCGGCTCCCCTGACCTCTTGGAAGGCGTGGGAATAGCACACGAAAATATGTGAATCGGGCGTAATTCTAGTTTTTGGGCCGAAAAATGCAAAAAATGAGAAACGATGATGGCGGGGCGGATACTATAGTTCCTTAGGTCGTATTTGATAATACGGAAAAATTTTAGGCGATAGGAGTCAGGAGGTCCTGGGACCACTCGGAAGGCGTGGGCACACACAAAAATAAGGGAATCGCGCGGAATTCTAGTTGTTTCGCCGAAAAACGCAAAAAATGAGGAACGATCATGGCGGGGTGGTTAATATTGTTCCTTAGGTCGTATTTGATGGCCCGGAAAATTTTTAGGCGATCGGGGTTCGGGGTTCCCGGGACCCCTTGGAAGGCGTGGGCTAAAGCACACGAAAATATGGAAATCGTGCGGAATTCTAGTTTTTTGGCTGAAAAACGCAAAAGACTAGGAACGATCATGGCAAGGCGGTGACTATGGTTCCTTAGGTCGTATTTGATAGTCCGGAAAATTTTTAGGCGATCCGGCTCCTGGGGGCCCAACCCACTCGGAAGGCATGGGCGATAGCACACAAAAATATGGGAATCGGGCGGAATTCTAATTTTTTGGCCAAAAAATGCAAAAAAATGAGCAACGATCATGGCGAGGCGGTGACTATGGTTCCTTAGGTCCTAATTGATGGCCCGAAAAGTTTTTAGGGGATCCGAGTCCTGCGGCCCAGCCCACTCGGAAGGCGTGGGCAATAGCACACAAAAATATGGTAATCGAGCGGAATTTTAGTTTTTTGGCCGAAAAACGCAATAAATGAGGATCGATCATGGCGGGGCGGTGACTATGGTTCCTTAGGTCGTATTTGATGGCCTGGAAAATTTTAGGCGATCGGGGTCCACGGCTCCCGGGACCACTCGGAAGGCGTAAGCTATAGCACACTAAAATATGCAAATCGCGCGGAGTTCTAGTTTTTTTGGCCGAAAAATGCAAAGCATTTGGAACGATCATGGTGGGGCGGTGACTATGGTACCTTAGGTCGTATTTGATAGTCCGAAAAAATTTTAGGCGATCGGGGTCCGCGGCTCCCCGGACCACTTGGAAGGCGTGGGTATAGCACACGAAAATATGGGAATCGGGCGTAATTCTAGTTTTTTGGCCGAAAAATGCAAAAAATGAGAAACGATGATGGCGGGGCAGTTACTATGGTTCCTTAGGTCGTATTTGATAGTCCGAAAAAATTTTAGGCGATAGGGGTCAGGAGGTCCCGGGACCACTCGGAAGGCGTGGGCTATAACACACAAAAATATGGGAATCGCGCGGAATTCTAGTTGTTTGGCCGAAAAATGCAAAAAATGAGGAACGATCATGGTGGGGTGGTTACTATTGTTCCTTAGGTGGTATTTGATGGCCCGGAAAATTTTTAGGCGATCGGGGTTCGGGGTTCCCGGGACCTCTTGGACGGCGTGGGCTAAAGCACACGAAAATATGGAAATCGTGCGGAATTCTAGTTTTTTGGCTGAAAAACGCAAAAGACTAGGAACGATCATGGCGGGGTGGTGACTTGGTTCCTTAGGTCGTATTTGATAGTCCGGAAAATTTTTAGGCGATCCGGCTCCGGGGGGCCTGACCCACTCGGAAGGCGTGGGCGATAGCACACAAAAATATGGGAATCGGGCGGAATTCTAGTTTTTTGGCCAAAAAATGCAAAAAAATGAGGAACGATCATGGAGAGGTGGTGACTATGGTTCCTTAGGTCCTAATTGATGGCCCAAAAAGTTTTAAGGCGATCCGAGTTCGGCGGCCCGGCCCACTCGGAAGGCGTGGGCAATAGCACACAAAAATATGGTAATCGAGCGGAATTTTATTTTTTTGGCCAAAAAATGCAAAAAATGAGGAACGATCATGGCGAGGCGGTGACTATGGTTCCTTAGGTCCTAATTGATGGCCCGAAAAGTTTTTAGGCGATCTGAGTCCGGCGGCACGGCCCACTCGGAAGGCGTGGGCAATAGCACACAAAAATATGGTAATCGAGCGGAATTCTAGTTTTTTGGCCGAAAAACGCAATAAATGAGGAACGATCATGGCGGGGAGGTGACTATGGTTCCTTAGGTCGTATTTGATGGCCCGAAAAATTTTAGGCGATCGGGGCCCACGGCTCCTGGGACCACTCGGAAGGCGTAAGCTATAGCACACTAAAATATGCAAATCGCGCGGAGTTCTAGTTTTTTGGCCGAAACATGCAAAGCATTTGGAACGATCATGGTGGGGCGGTGACTATGGTACCTTAGGTCGTATTTGATAGACCGGAAAATATTTAGGCGATCGGTGTCCGCGGCTCCCCGGACCACTTGGAAGGCATGGGTATAGCACACGAAAATATGGGAATCGGGCGTAACTCTAGTTTTTTGGCCGAAAAATGCAAAAAATGAGAAACGATAATGGCGGGGCGGATACTATGGTTCCTTAGGTCGTATTTGATAGTCCAGAAAAATTTTAGGCGATAGGGGTCATGAGGTCCCGGGACCACTCGGAAGGCGTGGGCTATAACACACAAAAATATGGGAATCGCGCGGAATTCTAATTGTTTGGCCGAAAAATGCAAAAAATGAGGAACGATCATGGCGGGGTGGTTACTATGGTTCCTTAGGTCGTATTTGATGGCCCGAAAATTTTTTAGGCGATCGGGGTTCCCAGGACCCCTTGGAAGGCGTGGGCTAAAGCACACGAAAATATGGAAATCGCGCAGAATTCTAGTTTTTTGGCTGAAAAACGCAAAAGACTAGGAACGATCATGGCGGGGCGGTGACTATGGTTCCTTAGGTTGTATTTGGTAGTCCGGAAAATTTTTAGGTGATCCGGCTCCGGGGGGCCCAACCCACTCGGAAGGCGTGGGCGATAGCACACAAAAATATGGGAATCGGGCGGAATTCTAGTTTTTTGGCCAAAAAATACAAAACATGAGGAACGATCATGGCGAGGCGGTGACTATGGTTCCTTAGGTGCTAATTGATGGCCCGAAATTTTTTTAGGCGATCCGAGTCCGGCGGCCCGGCCCACTTGGAAGGTGAGGGCAATAGCACACAAAAATATGGTAATCGAGCGAAATTCTATCTTTTTGGCAAAAAAATGCAAAAAATGAGGAAAGATCATGGCGAGGAGGTGACTATGGTTCCTTAGGTCCTAATCGATGGCCCGAAAAGATTTTAGGTGATCCGAGTCCGGCGGCCCGGCCCACTCGGAAGGCGTGGGCAATAGCACACAAAAATATGGTAATCGAGCGGAATTCTAGTTTTTTGGCCGAAAAACGCAATAAATGAGGAACGATCATGGCGGGGCGATGACTATGGTTCCTTAGGTCGTATTTGATGGCCCGGAAAATTTTAGGCGATCGGGGTGCACGGCTCTCGGGACCACTCGGAAGGCGTAAGCTATAGCACACTAAAATATGCAAATCGTGCGGAGTTCTAATTTTTTGGCCGAAAAATGCAAAGCATTTGGAACGATCAAGGTGGGGCGGTGACTATGGTACCTTAGGTTGTATTTGATAGTCCGGAAAATCTTTAGGCGATAGGGGTCCGCGGCTCCCCGGACCATTTGGAAGGCGTGGGTATAGCACACGAAAATATGGGAATCGGGCGTAATTCTAGTTTTTTGGCCGAAAAATGCAAAAAATGAGAAACGATGATGGCGGGGCGGTTACTATGGTTCCTTAGGTCGTATTTGACGGCCCAGAAAAATTTTAGGCGATCGGGGTCCGGGGGTCCCGGAACCACTTTGAAGGGTGGGCAATAGCACACAATTCTAGTTTTTTGGCCGAAAAACGCAACAAATGAGGAATGATCATGGATGGGCGGTGACTATGGTTCCTTAGGTCTTATTTGATAGTCCGGAAAAATTTTAGGCGATAGGGGTCCGGAGACCCGGGACCACTCGGAAGGCATGGGCTAGCGCGGAATTCTAGTTGTTTGGCCGAAAAACGGAAAAAACTAGGAATGATCATGGCTAGGTGGTTACTATGGTTCCTTAGGTCGTATTTGATGGCCCGGAAAATTTTTAGGTGATAGGGGTCCGGAGACACTTGGACCCCTTGGAAATCGCGCGGAATTCTAGTTTTTTGGCTGAAAAACGCAAAAGACTAGGAACGATCATGGCGGGGCGGTGAATATTGTTCCTTAGGTCGTATTTGATAGTCCGGAAAATTTTTAGGCGATCTGGCTCCGGGGGGCCCGACCCACTCGGAAGGCGTGGGCGATAGCACACAAAAATATGGGAATCGGGCGAAATTCTAGTTTTTTGGCCAAGAAATGCAAAAAATGAGGAACGATCATGGCAAGGCAGTGACTATGGTTCCTTAGGTCCTAATTGATGACACGAAAAGTTTTTAGGCGATCCGAGTCCGGCGGCCCCGGCCCACTCGAAAGGCGTGGGTAATAGCACACAAAAATATGGTAATCGAGCGAAATTCTAGTTTTTTGGCTGAAAAACGCAATAAATGAGGAACGATCATGGCGGGGCGGTGACTATGGTTCCTTAGGTCGTATTTGATGGCCCGGAAAATTTTAGGCGATCGGGGTCCACGACTCCCGGGACCACTCGGAAGGCGTAAGCTATAGCACACAAAAATATGGTAATCGAGCGAAATTCTAGTTTTTTGGCCGAAAAACGCAATAAATGAGGAACGATCATGGAGGGGCGATGACTATGGTTCCTTAGGTCATATTTGATGGCCCGGAAAATTTTAGGCGATCGGGGTCCACGGCTCCCGGGACCACTCGGAAGGCGTAAGCTATAGCACACTAAAATATGCAAATCGCGCGCAGTTCTAGTTTTTTGGCCGAAAAATGCAAAGCATTTGGAACGATCATGGTGGGGCAGTGACTATGGTACCTTAGGTCGTATTTGATAGTCCGGAAAATTTTTTAGGCGATCGGGGTCCGCGGCTCCCCGGACCACTTGGAAGTCGTGGGTATAGCACACGAAAATATGGGAATCGGGCGTAATTCTAGGTTTTTGGCCGAAAAATGCAAAAAATGAGAAACGATGATGGCGGGGCGGTTACTATGGTTCCTTAGGTCGTATTTGACGGCCCGAAAAAATTTTAGGCGATCGGGGTCCGGGGGTCCCGGAACCACTTGGAAGGGTGGGCAATAGCACACAAAAATATTGTAATCGGGCGAAATTCTAGTTTTTTGGCCGAAAAACGCAATAAATGAGGAACGATCATGGCGGGGCGGTGACTATGGTTCCTTAGGTCGTATTTGATGGCCCGGAAAATTTTAGACGATCGGGGTCCACGGCTCCCGGGACTACTCGGAAGGCGTAAGCTATAGCACACAAAAATATGGTAATCGAGCGGAATTCTAGTTTTTTGGCCGAAAAATGGAATAAATAAGGAACGATCATGGCGGGGCGGTGACTATGGTTCCTTAGGTCGCATTTGATGTCCCAGGAAATTTTAGGCGATTGGGGTCCACGGCTCCCGGGACCACTCGGAAGGCGTAAGCTATAGCACACTAAAATATGCAAATCGCGCGGAGTTCTAGTTTTTTGGCCGAAAAATGCAAAGCATTTGGAACGATCATGGTGGAGCAGTGACTATGGTACCTTAGGTCGTATTTGATAGTCCGGAAAATTTTTTAGGCGATCGGGGTCCGCGGCTCCCCGGACCACTTGGAAGTCGTGGGTATAGCACACGAAAATATGGGAATCGGGCGTAATTCTAGTTTTTTCGCCGAAAAATGCAAAAAATGAGAAACGATGATGGCGGGGCTGTTACTATGGTTCCTTAGGTCGTATTTGACGGCCCGGAAAAATTTTAGGCGATCGGGGTCCGGGTTTCCCGGGACCCCTTGGAAGGCGTGGGCTAAAGCACACGAAAATATGGAAATCGCGCGGAATTCTAGTTTTTTGGCTGAAAAACACAAAAGACTGGGAACGATCATGGCGGGGTGGTGACTATGGTTCCTTAGGTCGTATTTGATAGTCCGGAAAATTTTTAGGCGATCCGGCTCCGGGGGGGCCGACCCACTCGGAAGGTGTGGGCGATAGCACACAAAAATATGGGAATCGGGCGGAATTCTAGTTTTTTGGCCAAGAAATACAAAAAATGAGGAACGATCATGGCGAGGTGGTGACTATGGTTCCTTAGGTCCTAATTGATGGCCCGAAATATTTTTAGGCAATCCGAGTCCGGCGGCCCGGCCCACTCTGAAGGCGTGGGCAATAGCACACAAAAATATGGTAATCGAGCGGAATTCTAGTTTTTTGGCTGAAAAACGCAATAAATGAGGAACGATCATGGATGGGCGGTGACTATGGTTCCTTAGGTCTTATTTGATAGTCCGGAAAAATTTTAGGCGATAGGGGTCCGGAGACCCGGGACCACTCGGAAAGCGTGGGCTATAAGACACGAAAATATAAGAATCGCGCGGAATTCTAGTTTTTTGGCCGAAAAACGGAAAAACTAGGAACGATCATGGCTGGGCGGTGACTATGGTTCCTTAGGTCTTATTTGATAGTCCGGAAAAATTTTAGGCGATAGGGGTCCGGAGACCCGGGACCACTCGGAAGGCGTGGGCTATAACACACAAAAATATGGGATCGCGCGGAATTCTAGTTGTTTGGCCGAAAAATGCAAAAAATGAGGAACGATCATGGCGGGGTGGTTACTATGGTTCCTTAGGTCGTATTTGATGGCCCGGAAAATTTTTAGGCGATCGGGGTTCGGGGTTCCCGGGACCCCTTGGAAGGCGTGGGCTAAAGCACACGAAAATATGGAAATCGCGCGGAATTCTAGTTTTTTGGCTGAAAAACGCAAAAGACTAGGAACGATCATGGCGGGGCGGTGACTATGGTTCCTTAGGTCGTATTTGATAGTCCGGAAAATTTTTAGGCGATCCGGCTCCGGGGGGCCCGACCCACTCGGAAGGCGTGGGCGATAGCATACAAAAATATGGGAATCGGGCGGAATTCTAGTTTTTTGGCCAAAAAATGCCAAAAATGAGGAACGATCATGGCGAGGCAGTGACTATGGTTCCTTAGGTCCTAATTGATGGCCCAAAAATTTTTTTAGGCGATCCGAGTCCGGCGGCCTGGCCCACTCGGAAGGCGTGGGCAATAGCACACAAAAATATGGTAATCGAGCGAAATTCTAGTTTTTTGGCTGAAAAACGCAATAAATGAGGAACGATCACTGCGGGGCGGTGACTATGGTTCCTTAGGTCGTATTTGATGGCCCGGAAAATTTTAGGCGATCGGGGTCCACGGCTCCCGGGACCACTCAGAAGGCGTAAGCTATAGCACACAAAAATATGGTAATCGAGCGGAATTCTAGTTTTTTGGCCGAAAAATGCAATAAATGAGGAACGATCATGGAGGGGCGGTGACTATGGTTCCTTAGGTCGTATTTGATGGCCCGGGAAATTTTAGGCGATTGGGGTCCACGGCTCCCGGGACCACTCGGAATGCGTAAGCTATAGCACACTAAAATATGCAAATCGCGCGGAGTTCTAGTTTTTTGGCCGAAACATGCAAAGCATTTGGAACGATCATGGTGGGGCGGTGACTATGGTACCTTAGGTCGTATTTGATAGTCCGGAAATTTTTTAGGCGATCGGGATCCGCGGCTCCCCGGACCACTTGGAAGGCATGGGTATTGCACATGAAAATATGGAAATCGGGCGTAATTCTAGTTTTTTGGCCAAAAAATGCAAAAAATGAGAAACGATGATGGCGGGGCTGTTACTATGGTTCCTTAGGTCGTATTTGACGGCCCGGAAAAAGTTTAGGCGATCGGGGTCCGGGGGTCCCGAAACCACTTGGAAGGGTGGGCAATAGCACACAAAAATATGGTAATCGAGCGGAATTCTAGTTTTTTGGCCGAAAAACGCAATAAATAAGGAACGATCATGGTGGGGCGGTGACTATGGTTCCTTAGGTCATATTTGATGGCCCGGAAATTTTAGGTGATCGGGGTCCACGGCTCCCGGGACCACTCGGAAGGCGTAAGCTATAGCACACTAAAATATGCAAATCGCGCGGAGTTCTAGTTTTTTGGCCAAAAATGCAAAGCATTTGGAACGATCATGGTGGGGCGGTGACTATGGTACCTTAGGTCGTATTTGATAGTCCGGAAAATTTTTAGGCGATCGGGGTCCGCGGCTCCCCGGACCACTTGGAAGGTGTGGGTATAGCACACGAAAATATGGGAATCGGGCGTAATTCTAGTTTTTTGGCCGAAAGATGCAAAAAATGAGAAACGATGATGGCGGGGCTGTTACTATGGTTCCTTAGGTCGTATTTATGGCCCGAAAAAATTTTAGGCGATCGGGGTCCGGGGGTCCCGGAACCAATTTGGAAGGGTGGGCAATAGCACACAAAAATATTATAATTGGGCGAAATTCTAGTTGTTTGGCCGAAAAACGCAAAAAATGAGGAACGCTCATGGCGGGGTGGTTACTATGGTTCCTTAGGTGGTATTTGATGGCCCGGAAAATTTTTAGGCGATCGGGGTTCGGGGTTCCCGGGACCCCTTGGAAGGCGTGGGCTAAAGCACACGAAAATATGGAAACCGCGCGGAATTCTAGTTTTTTGGCTGAAAAATGCAAAAGACTAGGAACGATCATGTGGGGCGGTGACTATGGTTCCTTAGGTCGTATATGATAGTCCGAAAATTTTTTAGGCGATCCGGCTCCGGGGGGCCCGGCCCACTCGGAAGGCGTGGGCAATAGCACACAAAAATATGGTAATCGAGCGGAATTCTAGTTTTTTGGCCGAAAAACGCAATAAATGAGGAACGACCAAGGCGGGGCAGTGACTATGGTTCCTTAGGTCGTATTTGATGGCCCAGAAAATTTTAGGCGATTGGAGTCCACGGCTCCCGGGACCACTCGGAATGCGTAAGCTATAGCACACTAAAATATGCAAATCGCGCGGAGTTCTAGTTTTTTGGCCGAAAAATGCAAAGCATTTGGAACGATCATGGTGGGGCGGTGACTATGGTACCTTAGGTCGTATTTGATAGTCCGGAAATTTTTTAGGCGATCGGGATCCGCGGCTCCCCGGACCACTTGGAAGGCGTGGGTATAGCACACGAAAATATGGAAATCGGGCGTAATTCTAGTTTTTTGGCCAAAAAATGCAAAAAATGAGAAACGATGATGGCGGGGCTGTTACTATGGTTCCTTAGGTCATATTTGACGGCCCGGAAAAATTTTAGGCGATCGGGGTCCGGGGGTCCCGAAACCACTTGGAAGGGTGGGCAATAGCACACAAAAATATGGTAATCGAGCGGAATTCTAGTTTTTTGGCCGAAAAACGCAATAAATAAGGAACGATCATGGCGGGGCGGTGACTATGGTTCCTTAGGTCGTATTTGATGGCCCGGAAATTTTAGGCGATCGGGGTCCACAGCTCCCGGGACCACTCGAAAGGCGTAAGCTATAGCACACTAAAATATGCAAATCGCGCGGAGTTCTAGTTTTTTGGCCGAAAAATGCAAAGCATTTGGAACGATCATGGTGGGGCGGTGACTATGGTACCTTAGGTCGTATTTGATAGTCCGGAAAATTTTTAGGCGATCGGGGTCCGCGGCTCCCCGGACCACTTGGAAGGCGTGGGTATAGCACACGAAAATATGGGAATCGGGCGTAATTCTAGGTTTTTGGCCGAAAAATGCAAAAAATGAGAAACGATGATGGCGGGGCTGTTACTATGGTTCCTTAGGTCATATTTGCGGCCCGGAAAAATTTTAGGCGATCGGGGTCCGGGGGTCCCGGAACCACTTGGAAGGGTGGGCAATAGCACACAAAAATATTGTAATTGGGCGAAATTCTAGTTGTTTGGCCGAAAAACGCAAAAAATGAGGAACGCTCATGGCGGGTTGGTTACTATGGTTCCTTAGGTGGTATTTGATGGCCCGAAAAATTTTTAGGCGATTGGGGTTCGGGGTTCCCGGGACCCCTTGGAAGGCGTGGGCTAAAGCACACGAAAATATGGAAACCGCGCGGAATTCTAGTTTTTTGGCTGAAAAATGCAAAAGACTAGGAACGATCATGGTGGGGCGGTGACTATGGTTCCTTAGGTCGTATATGATAGTCCGAAAAATTTTTAGGCGATCCGGCTCCGGGGGCCCGGCCCACTCGGAAGGCGTGGGCAATAGCACACAAAAATATGGTAATCGAGCGGAATTCTAGTTTTTTGGCGGAAAAACGCAATAAATGAGGAACAACCATGGCGGGGCGGTGACTATGGTTCCTTAGGTCGTATTTGATGGCCCGGAAATTTTAGGCAATCGGGGTCCACGGCTCCCGGGACCACTCGGAAGGCGTAAGCTATAGCACACTAAAATATGCAAATCGCGCGGAGTTCTAGTTTTTTGGCCGAAAAATGCAAAGCATTTGGAACGATCATGGTGGGGCAGTGACTATGGTACCTTAGGTCGTATTTGATAGTCCGGAAAATTTTTAGGCGATCGGGGTCCGCGGCTCCCCGGACCACTTGGAAGGCGTGGGTATAGCACACGAAAATATGGGAATCGGGCGTAATTCTAGGTT
Organism: Nicotiana tabacum; assembly: GCF_000715075.1. Classification (NCBI taxonomy): domain Eukaryota; kingdom Viridiplantae; phylum Streptophyta; class Magnoliopsida; order Solanales; family Solanaceae; genus Nicotiana; species Nicotiana tabacum. The sequence goes on from NW_027438259.1 coordinate 503,207, forward strand.
TTGGCCGAAAAATGCAAAAAATGAGAAACGATGATGGCGGGGCTGTTACTATGGTTCCTTAGGTCGTATTTGCGGCCCGAAAAAATTTTAGGCGATCGGGGTCCGGGGGTCCCGGAACCACTTGGAAGGGTGGGCAATAGCACACAAAAATATTGTAATTGGGCGAAATTCTAGTTGTTTGGCCGAAAAACGCAAAAAATGAGGAACGCTCATGGCGGGTTGGTTACTATGGTTCCTTAGGTGGTATTTGATGGCCCGGAAAATTTTTAGGCGATCGGGGTTCGGGATTCCCGGGACCCCTTGGAAAGGCGTGGGCTAAAGCACACGAAAATATGGAAACCGCGCGGAATTCTAGTTTTTTGGCTGAAAAATGCAAAAGACTAGGAACGATCATGGTGGGGCGGTGACTATGGTTCCTTAGGTGGTATTTGATGGCCCGGAAAATTTTTAGGCGATCGGGGTTCGGGGTTCCCGGGACCCCTTGGAAGGCGTGGGCTAAAGCACACGAAAATATGGAAACCGCGCGGAATTCTAGTTTTTTGGCTGAAAAATGCAAAAGACCAGGAACGATCATGGTGGGGCGGTGACTATGGTTCCTTAGGTCGTATATGATAGTCCGAAAAATTTTTAGGCAATCCGGCTCCGGGGGGCCCGGCCCACTCGGAAGGCGTGGGCAATAGCACACAAAAATATGGTAAACGAGCGGAATTCTAGTTTTTTGGCCGAAAAACGCAATAAATGAGGAACGACCATGGCGGGGCAGTGAATATGGTTCCTTAGGTCGTATTTGATGGCCCGGAAAATTTTAGGCGATTGGGGTCCACGGCTCCCGGGACCACTCGGAATGCGTAAGCTATAGCACACTAAAATATGCAAATCGCGCGGAGTTCTAGTTTTTAGGCCGAAAAATGCAAAGCATTTGGAACGATCATGGTGGGGCGGTGACTATGGTACCTTAGGTCGTATTTGATAGTCCGGAAATTTTTTAGGCGATCGGGATCCGCGGCTCCCCGGACCACTTGGAAGGCGTGGGTATAGCACACGAAAATATGGAAATCGGGCGTAATTCTAGTTTTTTGGCCAAAAAATGCAAAAAATGAGAAACGATGATGGCGGGGCTGTTACTATGGTTCCTTAGGTCATATTTGACGGCCCGGAAAAATTTTAGGCGATCGGGGTCCGGGGGTCCCGAAACCACTTGGAAGGGTGGGCAATAGCACACAAAAATATGGTAATCGATCGGAATTCTAGTTTTTTGGCCGAAAAACGCAATAAATAAGGAACGATCATGGCGGGGCGGTGACTATGGTTCCTTAGGTCGTATTTGATGGCCCGGAAATTTTAGGCGATCGGGGTCCACAGCTCCCGGGACCACTCGGAAGGCGTAAGCTATAGCACACTAAAATATGCAAATCGCGCGGAGTTCTAGTTTTTTGGCCGAAAAATGCAAAGCATTTGGAACGATCATGGTGGGGCGGTGACTATGGTACCTTAGGTCGTATTTGATAGTCCGGAAAATTTTTAGGCGATCGGGGTCCGCGGCTCCCCGGACCACTTGGAAGGCGTGGGTATAGCACACGAAAATATGGGAATCGGGCGTAATTCTAGGTTTTTGGCCGAAAAATGCAAAAAATGAGAAACGATGATGGCGGGGCTGTTACTATGGTTCCTTAGGTCATATTTGCGGTCCGGAAAAATTTTAGGCGATCGGGGTCCGGGTGTCCCGGAACCACTTGGAAGGGTGGGCAATAGCACACAAAAATATTGTAATTGGGCGAAATTCTAGTTGTTTGGCCGAAAAATGCAAATAATGAGGAACGCTCATGGCGGGTTGGTTACTATGGTTCCTTAGGTGGTATTTGATGGCCCGGAAAATTTTTAGGCGATTGGGGTTCGGGGTTCCCGGGACCCCTTGGAAGGCGTGGGCTAAAGCACACGAAAATATGGAAACCGCGCGGAATTCTAGTTTTTTGGCTGAAAAATGCAAAAGACTAGGAACGATCATGGTGGGGCGGTGACTATGGTTCCTTATGTCGTATATGATAGTCCGGAAAATTTTTAGGCGATCCGGCTCCGGGGGCCCGGCCCACTCGGAAGGCGTGGGCAATAGCACACAAAAATATGGTAATCGAGCGGAATTCTAGTTTTTTGGCCGAAAAATGCAATAAATGAGGAACAACCATGGCGGGGCGGTGACTATGGTTCCTTAGGTCGTATTTGATGGCCCGGAAATTTTAGGCAATCGGGGTCCACGGCTCCCGGGACCACTCGGAAGGCGTAAGCTATAGCACATTAAAATATGCAAATCGCGCGGAGTTCTAGTTTTTTGGCCGAAAAATGCAAAGCATTTGGAACGATCATGGTGGGGCAGTGACTATGGTACCTTAGGTCGTATTTGATAGTCCGGAAAATTTTTAGGCGATCGGGGTCCGCGGCTCCCCGGACCACTTGGAAGGCGTGGGTATAGCACACGAAAATATGGGAATCGGGCGTAATTCTAGGTTTTGGCCGAAAAATGCAAAAAATGAGAAACGATGATGGCGGGGCTGTTACTATGGTTCCTTAGGTCGTATTTGCGGCCCGAAAAAATTTTAGGCGATCGGGGTCCGGGGGTCCCGGAACCACTTGGAAGGGTGGGCAATAGCACACAAAAATATTGTAATTGGGCGAAATTCTAGTTGTTTGGCCGAAAAACGCAAAAAATGAGGAACGCTCATGGCGGGCTGGTTACTATGGTTCCTTAGGTGGTATTTGATGGCCCGGAAACTTTTTAGGCGATCGGGGTTCGGGGTTCCCGGGACCCCTTGGAAGGCGTGGGCTAAAGCACACGAAAATATGGAAACCGCGCGGAATTCTAGTTTTTTGGCTGAAAAATGCAAAAGACTAGGAACGATCATGGTGGGGCGGTGACTATGGTTCCTTAGGTGGTATTTGATGGCCCGGAAAATTTTTAGGCGATCGGGGTTCGGGGTTCCCGGGACCCCTTGGAAGGCGTGGGCTAAAGCACACGAAAATATGAAAACCGCGCGGAATTCTAGTTTTTTGGCTGAAAAATGCAAAAGACCAGGAACGATCATGGTGGGGCGGTGACTATGGTTCCTTAGGTCGTATATGATAGTCCGAAAAATTTTTAGGCAATCCGGCTCCGGGGGGCCCGGCCCACTCGGAAGGCGTGGGCAATAGCACACAAAAATATGGTAAACGAGCGGAATTCTAGTTTTTTGGCCGAAAAACGCAATAAATGAGGAACGACCATGGCGGGGCAGTGACTATGGTTCCTTAGGTCGTATTTGATGGCCCGGAAAATTTTAGGCGATTGGGGTCCACGGCTCCCGGGACCACTCGGAATGCGTAAGCTATAGCACACTAAAATATGCAAATCGCGCGGAGTTCTAGTTTTTAGGCCGAAAAATGCAAAGCATTTGGAACGATCATGGTGGGGCGGTGACTATGGTACCTTAGGTCGTATTTGATAGTCCGGAAATTTTTTAGGCGATCGGGATCCGCGGGTCCCGGGACCACTCGGAAGGTGTGGGCTATAACACACAAAAATATGGGAATCGCGCGGAATTCTAGTTGTTTGGCCGAAAAATGCAAAAAATAAGGAACGATCATGGCGTGGCAGATACTATGGTTCCTTAGGTCGTATTTGATTGCCCGGAAAAATTTTAGGCGGTCGGGGTCCGCGGCTCTTGGGACCACTCGGAAGGCGTGGGCAATAGCACACGAAAATATGGGAATCGGGCGAAATTCTAGGTCTTTTTCAGTAACATGCAAAAAATGTGGAAAGATCTTGACAGGGCAGTGTCTATGGTTCCTTAGGTCTTATTTGATAGTCCGGAAAAATTTTAGGCGATAGGGATCCGGAGGTCCCGGGACCACTCGGAAGGTGTGGGCTATGACACACAAAAATATGGGAATCGCGCGGAATTCTAGTTGTTTGGCCGAAAATCGCAAAACATAAGGAACGATCATGGAGGGGCGGATACTATGGTTCCTAAGGTCATATTTTATTGCCGGAAAATTTTTAGGCGATTGGGGTCCGCGGCTCTTGGGACCACTCGGAATGCGTGGGTATAGCACACGTAAATATGGGAATCGGGCGAAATTCTAGGTCTCTTTTAGTAACATGCAAATAATTTGGAAAGATCTTGGCAGGGCGGTAACTATGGTTCCTTTGGTCTTATTTGATAGTCCAGAAAAATATTAGGCGATAGGGGTCCGGAGGTCCCGGGACCACTCGGAAGGCGTGGGCTATAACACACAAAAATATGGGAATCGCACGGAATTCTAGTTGTTTGGCCGAAAAACACAAAAAATGAGGGACGATCATGGCGGAGTGGATACTATGGTTCCTTAGGTCTTATTTGATAGTCCGGAAAAATTTTAGGAGATAGGGATCCGGAGGTCCCGGGACCACTCGGAAGGTGTGGGCTACACACAAAAATATGGGAATCGCGCGGAATTCTAGTTGTTTGGCCGAAAATCGCAAAAAATAAGGAACAATCATGGCGGGGCGGATACTATGGTTCCTTAGGTCGTATTTTATTGCCCGGAAAAATTATAGGCGATTGGGGTCCGCGGCTCTTGGGACCACTCGGAATGCGTGGGTATAGCACACGAAAATATGGGAATCGGGCGAAATTCTAGGTCTTTTTCAGTAACATGCAAATAATTTGGAAAGATCTTGGCAGGGCGGTGACTATGGTTCCTTTGGTCTAATTTGATAGTCCGGAAAAATATTAGGCGATAGGGGTCCGGAGGTCCCGGGACCACTCGGAAGGCGTGGGATATAACACACAAAAATATGGGAATCGCGCGGAATTCTAGTTGTTTGGCCGAAAAATGCAAAAAATGAGGAACGATCATGGCGGGGCGGATACTATGGTTCCTTAGGTCGTATTTGATAGTCCGGAAAAATTTTAGGCGATAGGGGTCAGGAGGTCCCGGGTACACTCGGAAGGCGTGGGCTATAGCACACAAAAATATGGGAATCGCGCGGAATTTTAGTTGTTTGGCCGAAAAATGCAAAAAATGAGGAACGATCATGGCGAGGTGGTTACTATGGTTCCTTAGTTCGTATTTGACGGCCCGGAAAAATTTTAGGCGATCGGGGTCAGTGGGTCCCGGAACCACTTGGAAGGGTGGGCAATAGCACACAAAAATATTGTAATCGGGCGGAATTCTAGTTTTTTGGCCGAAAAATGCAACAAATGAGGAATGATCATGGCTGGGCGGTGACTATGGTTCCTTAGGTCATATTTGATAGTACGGAAAAATTTTAGGCGATAGGGGTCCGGAGTTCCCGGGTTCACTTGGAAGGCATGGGCTATAGGACACGAAAATATGGGAATCGCGCGGAATTCTAGTTTTTTGGCCGAAAAACAGAAAAAACTAGGAACGATCATGGCTAGGCGGTGACTATGGTTCCTTAAGTCTTATTTGATAGTCTGGAAAAATTTTAGGCGATAGGGGTCCGGAGACCCAGGACCACTCGGAAGGCGTGGGCTATATAACACACAAAAATATGGGATCGCGCGGAATTCTAGTTGTTTGGCCGAAAAACACAAAAAATGAGGAACGATCATGGTGGGGCGGATACTATGGTTCCTTAGGTCGTATTTGATAGTCCGGAAAAATTTTAGGCGATAGGGGTCCGGAGGTCCCGGGACCACTCGGAAGGTGTGGGCTATAACACACAAAAATATGGGAATCGCGCGGAATTCTAGTTGTTTGGCCGAAAATCGCAAAAAATAAGGAACGATCATGGAGTGGCAGATACTATGGTTCCTTAGGTCGTATTTGATTCCCCGGAAAAATTTTAGGCGATCGGGGTCCGCGGCTCTTGGGACCACTCGGAAGGCGTGGGCAATAGCACACGAAAATATGGGAATCGGGCGAAATTCTAGGTCTTTTTCAGTAACATGCAAAAAATGTGGAAAGATCTTGACAGGGCGGTGTCTATGGTTCCTTAGGTCTTATTTGATAGTCCAGAAAAATTTTAGGCGATAGGGATCCGGAGGTCCCGGGACCACTCGGAAGGTGTGGGCTATAACACACAAAAATATGGGAATCGCGCGGAATTCTAGTTGTTTGGCCGAAAATCGCAAAAAATAAGGAACGATCATGGCGGGGCGGATACTATGGTTCCTTAGGTCGTATTTTATTGCCCGGAAAATTTTTAGGCGATTGGGGTCCCCGGCTCTTGGGACCACTCGGAATGCGTGGGTATAGCACACGTAAATATGGGAATCGGGCGAAATTTTAGGTCTTGGCAGAGCGGTGACTATGGTTCCTTTGGTCTTATTTGATAGTCCGGAAAAATATTAGGCGATAGGGGTCCGGAGGTCCCGGGACCACTCGGAAGGCGTGGGCTATAACACACAAAAATATGGGAATCGCGCGAAATTCTAGTTGTTTGGCCGAAAAACGCAAAAAATGAGGAACGATCATGGCGGGCGGATACTATGGTTCCTTAGGTCATATTTGATAGTCCGGAAAAATTTTAGGCGATAGGGGTCCGGAGTTCCCGGGTTCACTTGGAAGGCGTGTGCTATAGGACACGAAAATATGGGAATCGCGCGGAATTCTAGTTTTTTGGCCGAAAAATAGAAAAAACTAGGAACGATCATGGCTAGGCGGTGACTATGGTTCCTTAGGTCTTATTTGATAGTCCGGAAAAATTTTAGGCGATAGGGGTCCGGAGACCCAGGACCACTCGGAAGGCGTGGGCTATATAACACGCAAAATTATGGGATCGCGCGGAATTCTAGTTGTTTGGCCGAAAAACACAAAAAATGAGGAACGATCATGGCGGGGCGGATACTATGGTTCCTTAGGTCGTATTTGATAGTCCGGAAAATTTTTAGGCGATAGGGGTCCGGAGGTCCCGGGACCACTCGGAAGGTGTGGGCTATAACACACAAAAATATGGGAATCGCGCGGAATTCTAGTTGTTTGGCCGAAAAATGCAAAAAATAAGGAACGATCATGGCGTGGCAGATACTATGGTTCCTTAGGTCGTATTTGATTCCCCGGAAAAATTTTAGGCGATCGGGGTCCGCGGCTCTTGGGACCACTCAGAAGGCGTGGGCAATAGCACACGAAAATATGGGAATCGGGCGAAATTCTAGGTCTTTTTCAGTAACATGCAAAAAATGTGGAAAGATCTTGACAGGGCGGTGTCTATGGTTCCTTAGGTCTTATTTGATAGTCCGGAAAAATATTAGGGGATAGGGGTCCGGAGGTCCCGGGACCACTCGGAAGGCGTGGGCTATAACACACAAAAATATGGGAATCGTGCGAAATTCTAGTTGTTTGGCCGAAAAAGGCAAAAAATGAGGAACGATCATGGCGGGGCGGATACTATGGTTCCTTAGGTCGTATTTGATAGTCCGGAAAAATTTTAGGCGATAGGGGTCCGGAGTTCCCGGGTTCACTTGGAAGGCGTGTGCTATAGGACACGAAAATATGGGAATCGCGCGGAATTCTAGATTTTTGGCCGAAAAACAGAAAAAACTAGGAACGATCATGGCTAGGCGGTGACTATGGTTCCTTAGGTCTTATTTGATAGTCCGGAAAAATTTTAGGCGATAGGGGTCCGGAGACCCAGGACTATTCGGAAGGCGTGGGCTATATAACACACAAAAATATGGGATCGCGCGGAATTCTAGTTGTTTGGCCGAAAAACACAAAAAATGAGGAACGATCATGGCGGGGCGGATACTATGGTTCCTTAGGTCGTATTTGATAGTCCGGAAAATTTTTAGGCGATAGGGGTCTGGAGGTCCCGGGACCACTCGGAAGGTGTGGGCTATAACACACAAAAATATGGGAATCGCGCGGAATTCTAGTTGTTTGGCCGAAAAATGCAAAAAATAAGGAACGATCATGGCGTGGCAGATACTATGGTTCCTTAGTTCTTATTTGATTCCCCGGAAAAATTTTAGGCGATCGGGGTCCGCGGCTCTTGGGACCACTCAGAAGGCGTGGGCAATAGCACACGAAAATATGGGAATCGGGCGAAATTCTAGGTCTTTTTCAGTAACATGCAAAAAATGTGGAAAGATCTTGACAGGGCGGTGTCTATGGTTCCTTAGGTCTTATTTGATAGTCCGGAAAAATATTAGGGGATAGGGGTACGGAGGTCCCGGGACCACTCGGAAGGCGTGGGCTATAACACACAAAAATATGGGAATCGCGCGAAATTCTAGTTGTTTGGCCGAAAAACGCAAAAAATGAGGAACGATCATGGCGGGGCGGATACTATGGTTCCTTAGGTCGTATTTGATAGTCCGGAAAAAATTTAGGCGATAGGGGTCCGGAGTTCCCGGGTTCACTTGGAAGGCGTGTGCTATAGGACACGAAAATATGGGAATCGCGCGGAATTCTAGATTTTTGGCAGAAAAATAGAAAAAACTAGGAACGATCATGGCTGGGCGGTGACTATGGTTCCTTAGGTCTTATTTGATAGTCCAGAAAAATTTTAGGCGATAGGGGTCAAGAGACCCGGGACCACTCGGATGGCATGGGCTATAACACACAAAAATATGGGATCGCACGGAATTCTAGTTGTTTGGCCGAAAAACACAAAAAATGAGGAACGATCATGGCGGAGTGGATACTATGGTTCCTTAGGTCTTATTTGATAGTCCGGAAAAATTTTAGGAGATAGGGATCCGGAGGTCCCGGGACCACTCGGAAGGTGTGGGCTATAACACACAAAAATATGGGAATCGCGCGGAATTCTAGTATTTTGGCCGAAAATCGCAAAAAATAAGGAACGATCATGGCGGGATGGATGCTATGGTTCCTTAGGTCGTATTTTATTGCCCGGAAAAATTATAGGCGATTGGGGCCCGGGGCTCTTGGGACCACTCGGAATGCGTGGGTATAGCACACGAAAATATGGGAATCGGGCGAAATTCTAGGTCTTTTTCAGTAACATGCAAATAATTTGGAAAGATCTTGGCAGGGCGGTGACTATGGTTCCTTTGGTCTAATTTGATAGTCCGAAAAAATATTAGGCGATAGGGGTCCGGAGGTCCCGGGACCACTCGGAAGGCGTGGGATATAACACACAAAAATATGGGAATCGCGCGGAATTCTAGTTGTTTGGCCGAAAAACGCAAAAAATGAGGAACGATCATGGCGGGGCGGATACTATGGTTCCTTAGGTCGTATTTGATAGTCCGGAAAAATTTTAGGCGATAGGGGTCAGGAGGTCCCGGGTACACTCGGAAGGCGTGGGCTATAGCACACAAAAATATTGTAATCGGGCGGAATTCTAGTTTTTTGGCCGAAAAACGCAACAAATGAGGAATGATCATGGCTGGGCGGTGACTATGGTTCCTTAGGTCGTATTTGATAGTACGGAAAAATTTTAGGCGATAGGGGTCCGGAGTTCCCGGGTTCACTTGGAAGGCGTGGGCTATAGGACACGAAAATATGGGAATCGCGCGGAATTCTAGTTTTTTGGCCGAAAAATAGAAAAAACTAGGTATGATCATGGCTAGGCGGTGACTATGGTTCCTTAGGTCTTATTTGATAGTCTGGAAAAATTTTAGGCTATAGGGGTCCGGAGACCCAGGACCACTCGGAAGGCGTGGGCTATATAACACACAAAAATATGGGATCGCGCGGAATTCTAGTTGTTTGGCCCAAAAACACAAAAAATGAGGAACGATCATGGCGGGGCGGATACTATGGTTCCTTAGGTCGTATTTGATAGTCCGGAAAAATTTTAGGCGATAGGGGTCCGGAGGTCCCGAGACCACTCGGAAGGTGTGGGCTATAACACACAAAAATATGGGAATCGCGCGGAATTCTAGTTGTTTGGCCGAAAAATGCAAAAAATAAGGAACGATCATGGAGTGGCAGATACTATGGTTCCTTAGGTCGTATTTGATTGCCCGAAAAAATTTTAGGCGATCGGGGTCCGCGGCTCTTGGGACCACTCGGAAGGCGTGGGCAATAGCACACGAAAATATGGGAAACAGGCGAAATTCTAGGTCTTTTTCAGTAACATGCAAAAAATGTGGAAAGATCTTGACAGGGCGGTGTCTATGGTTCCTTAGGTCTTATTTGATAGTCCGGAAAAATTTTAGGCGATAGGGGTCCGGAGGTCCCGGGACCACTCGGAAGGCGTGGGCTATAACACACAAAAATATGGGAATCGCGCGAAATTCTAGTTGTTTGGCCGAAAAACGCAAAAAATGAGGAATGATCATGGCGGGGCGGATACTATGGTTCCTTAGGTCGTATTTGATAGTCCGGAAAAATTTTAGGCGATAGGGATCCGGAGGTCCCGGGACCACTCGGAAGGTGTAGGCTATAACACACAAAAATATGGGAATCGCGCGGAATTCTAGTTGTTTGGCCGAAAATCGCAAAACATAAGGAACGATCATGGCGAGGCGGATACTATGGTTCCTTAGGTCGTATTTTATTGCCCGGAAAAATTTTAGGCGATTGGGGTCCGCGGCTCTTGGGACCACTCGGAATGCGTGGGTATAGCACACGAAAATATGGGAATCGGGCGAAATTCTAGGTCTTTTTCAGTAACATGCAAAAAATGTGGAAAGATCTTGACAGGGCGGTGACTATGGTTCCTTTGGTCTTATTTGATAGTCCGGAAAAATATTAGGCGATAGGGGTCTGGAGGTCCCGGGACCACTCGGAAGGCGTGGGCTATAACACACAAAAATATGGGAATCGCGCGGAATTCTAGTTGTTTGGCCGAAAAACGCAAAAAATGAGGAACGATCATGGCGGGGCGGATACTATGGTTCCTTAGGTCGTATTTGATAGTCCGAAAAAATTTTAGGCGATAGGGGTCAGGAGGTCCCGGGACCACTCGGAAGGCGTGGGCTATAACACACAAAAATATGGGAATCGCGCGGAATTCTAGTTGTTTGGCCGAAAAACGCAAACAATGAGGAACGATCATGGCGGGGTGGTTACTATGGTTCCTTAGGTCTTATTTGATAGTCCGAAAAAATATTAGGCGATAGGGGTCCGGAGGTCCCGGGACCACTCGGAAGGCGTGGGCTATAACACACAAAAATATGGGAATCGCGCGAAATTCTAGTTGTTTGGCCGAAAAACGCAAAAAATGAGGAACGATCATGGCGGGGCGGATACTATGGTTCCTTAGGTCTTATTTGATAGTCCGGAAAAATATTAGGCGATAGGGGTCCGGAGGTCCCGGGACCACTCGGAAGGCGTGGGCTATAACACACAAAAATATGGGAATCGCGCGAAATTCTAGTTGTTTGGCCGAAAAATGCAAAAAATGAGGAATGATCATGGCGGGGCGGATACTATGGTTCCTTAGGTCGTATTTGATAGTCCGGAAAAATTTTAGGCGATAGGGATCCGGAGGTCCCGGGACCACTCGGAAGGTGTGGGCTATAACACACAAAAATATGGGAATCGCGCGGAATTATAATTGTTTGGCCGAAAATCGCAAAAAATAAGGAACGATCATGGCGAGGCGGATACTATGGTTCCTTAGGTCGTATTTTATTGCCCGAAAAAATTTTTGGCGATTGGGGTCCGCGGCTCTTGGGACCACTCGGAATGCGTGGGTATAGCACACGAAAATATGGGAATCGGGCGAAATTCTAGGTCTTTTTAAGTAACATGCAAAAAATGTGGAAAGATCTTGACAGGGCGGTGACTATGGTTCCTTTGGTCTTATTTGATAGTCCGGAAAAATATTAGGCGATAGGGGTCTGGAGGTCCCGGGACCACTCGGAAGGCGTGGGCTATAACACACAAAAATATGGGAATCGCGCGGAATTCTAGTTGTTTGGCCGAAAAACGCAAAAAATGAGAAACGATCATGGCGGGGCGGATACTATGGTTCCTTAGATCGTATTTGATAGTCCGAAAAAATTTTAGGCGATAGGGGTCAGGAGGTCCCGGGACCACTCGGAAGGCGTGGGCTATAACACAAAAAAATATGGATAGCGCGGAATTCTAGTTGTTTGGCCGAAAAACGCAAACAATGAGGAACGATCATGGCGGGGTGGTTACTATGGTTCCTTAGGTCTTATTTGATAGTCCGGAAAAATATTAGGCGATAGGGGTCCGGAGGTCCCGGGACCACTCGGAAGGCGTGGGCTATAACACACAAAAATATGGGAATCGCGCGAAATTCTAGTTGTTTGGCCGAAAAACGCAAAAAATGAGGAACGATCATGGCGGGGCGGATACTATGGTTCCTTAGGTCGTATTTGATAGTCCGGAAAAATTTTAGGCGATAGGGGTCCGGAGTTCCCGGGTTCACTTGGAAGGCGTGTGCTATAGGACACGAAAATATGGGAATCGCGCGGAATTCTAGTTTTTTGGCCGAAAAACAGAAAAAACTAGGAACGATCATGGCTGGGCGGTGACTATGGTTCCTTAGGTCTAATTTGATAGTCCGGAAAAATTTTAGGCGATAGGGGTCCGGAGACCCAGGACCACTCGGAAGGCGTGGGCTATATAACACACAAAAATATGGGATCGCGCGGAATTCTAGTTGTTTGGCCGAAAAACACAAAAAATGAGGAACGATCATGGCGGGGCGGATACTATGGTTCCTTAGGTCGTATTTGATTGTCCGGAAAATTTTTAGGCGATAGGGGTCCGGAGGTCCCGGGACCACTCGGAAGGTGTGGGCTATAACACACAAAAATATGGGAATCGCGCGGAATTCTAGTTGTTTGGCCGAAAAATACAAAAAATAAGGAACGATCATGGCGTGGCAGATACTATGGTTCCTTAGGTCGTATTTGATTCCCCGGAAAAATTTTAGGCGATCGGGGTCCGCGGCTCTTGGGACCACTCGGAAGGCGTGGGCAATAGCACACGAAAATATGGGAATCGGGCGAAATTCTAGGTCTTTTTCAGTAACATGCAAAAAATGTGGAAAGATCTTGACAGGGCGGTGTCTATGGTTCCTTAGGTCTTATTTGATAGTCCGGAAAAATATAAGGGGATAGGGGTACGGAGGTCCCGGGACCACTCGGAAGGCGTGGGCTATAACACACAAAAATATGGGAATCGCGCGAAATTCTAGTTGTTTGGCCGAAAAACGCAAAAAATATTGAACGATCATGGCGGGGCGGATACTATGGTTCCTTAGGTCGTATTTGATAGTCCGGAAAAATTTTAGGCGATAGGGGTCCGGAGTTCCCGGGTTCACTTGGAAGGCGTGTGCTATAGGACACGAAAATATGGGAATCGCGCGGAATTCTAGTTCTTTGGCCGAAAAATAGAAAAAACTAGGAACGATCATGGCTGGGCGGTGACTATGGTTCCTTAGGTCTTATTTGATAGTCCGGAAAAATTTTAGGCGATAGGGGTCCAGAGACCCGGGACCACTCGGAAGGCGTGGGCTATAACACACAAAAATATGGGATCGCACGGAATTCTAGTTGTTTGGCCGAAAAACACAAAAAATGAGGAACGATCATGGCGGGGTGGATACTATGGTTCCTTAGGTCGTATTTGATAGTCCGGAAAAAGTTTAGGTGATAGGGGTCCGGAGGTCCCGGGACCACTCGGAAGGTGTGGGCTATAACACACAAAAATACGGGAATCGCGCGGAATTCTAGTTGTTTGGCCGAAAATCGCAAAAAATAAGGAACGATCATGGCGGGGCGGATACTATGGTTCCTTAGGTCATATTTGATTGCCCGGAAAAATTTTAGGCGATCGGGGTCCGCGGCTCTTGGGACCACTCAGAATGCGTGGGTATAGCACACGAAAATATGGGAATCAGGCGAAATTCTAGGTCTTTTTCAGTAACATGCAAAAAATGTGGAAAGATCATGACAGGGCGGTGACTATGGTTCCTTTGGTCTTATTTGATAATCCGGAAAAATATTAGGCGATAGGGGTCCGGAGGTCCCGGGACCACTCGGAAGGCGTGGGATATAACAAACAAAAATATGGGAATCGCGCGGAATTCTAGTTGTTTGGCCGAAAAATGCAAAAAATGAGGAACGATCATGGCGGGGCGGATACTATGGTTCCTTAGGTCGTATTTGATAGTCCGAAAAATTTTTAGGCGATAGGAGTCAGGAGGTCCCGGGACGACTCGGAAGGCGTGGGCTATAACACACAAAAATATGGGAATTGGGCGAAATTCTAGGTCTTTTTCAGTAACATGCAAAAAATGTGGAAAGATCTTGACAGGGCGGTGACTATGGTTCCTTTGGTCTTATTTGATAGTCCGGAAAAATATTAGGCGATAGGGGTCCGGAGGTCCCGGGACCACTCGGAAGGCGTGGGCTATAACACACAAAAATATGGGAATCGCGCGAAATTCTAGTTGTTTGGCCGAAAAATGCAAAAAATGAGGAACGATCATGGCGGGGCGGATACTATGGTTCCTTAGGTCGTATTTGATAGTCCAGAAAAATTTTAGGCGATAGGGATCCGGAGGTCCCGGGACCACTCGGAAGGTGTGGGCTATAACACACAAAAATATGGGAATCGCGCGGAATTCTAGTTGTTTGGCCGAAAATCGCAAAAAATAAGGAACGATCATGGCGGGGCGGATACTATGGTTCCTTAGGTCGTATTTTATTGCCCGGAAAAATTTTAGGCGATTGGGGTCCGCGGCTCTTGGGACCACTCGGAATGCGTGGGTATAGCACACGAAAATATGGGAATCGGGCGAAATTCTAGGTCTTTTTCAGTAACATGCAAAAAATGTGGAAAGATCTTGACAGGGCGGTGTCTATGGTTCCTTAGGTCTTATTTGATAGTCCGGAAAAATATTAGGGGATAGGGGTCCGGAGGTCCCGGGACCACTCGGAAGGCGTGGGCTATAACACACAAAAATATGGGAATTGCGCGGAATTTTAGTTGTTTGGCCGAAAAACGCAAACAATGAGGAACGATCATGGCGGGGTGGTTACTATGGTTCCTTTGGTCTTATTTGATAGTCCGGAAAAATATTAGGCGATAGGGGTCCGGAGGTCCCGGGACCACTCGGAAGGCGTGGGCTATAACACACAAAAATATGGGAATCGCGCGAAATTCTAGTTGTTTGGCCGAAAAATGCAAAAAATGAGGAACGATCATGGCGGGGCGGATACTATGGTTCCTTAGGTCGTATTTGATAGTCCAGAAAAATTTTAGGCGATAGGGATCCGGAGGTCCCGGGACCACTCGGAAGGTGTGGGCTATAACACACAAAAATATGGGAATCGCGCGGAATTCTAGTTGTTTGGCCGAAAATCGCAAAAAATAAGGAACGATCATGGCGGGGCGGATACTATGGTTCCTTAGGTCGTATTTTATTGCCCGGAAAAATTTTAGGCGATTGGGGTCCGCGGCTCTTGGGACCACTCGGAATGCGTGGGTATAGCACACGAAAATATGGGAATCGGGCGAAATTCTAGGTCTTTTTCAGTTACATGCAAAAAATGTGGAAAGATCTTGACAGGGCGGTGACTATGGTTCCTTTGGTCTTATTTGATAGTCCGGAAAAATATTAGGCGATAGGGGTCCGGAGGTCCCGGGACCATTCGGAAGGCGTGGGCTATAACACACAAAAATATGGGAATCGCGCGGAATTCTAATTGTTTGGCCGAAAAACGAAAAAAATGAGGAACGATCATGGCAAGGTTGATACTATGGTTCCTTAGGTCGTATTTGATAGTCCGAAAAAATTTTAGGCGATAGGGGTCAGGAGGTCCCGGGACCACTCGGAAGGCGTGGGCTATAACACACAAAAATATGGGAATCGCGCGGAATTCTAGTTGTTTGGCCGAAAAACGCAAACAATGAGGAACGATCATGGCGGGGTGGTTACTATGGTTCCTTAGGTCTTATTTGATAGTCCGGAAAAATATTAGGCGATAGGGGTCCGGAGGTCCCGGGACCACTCGGAAGGCGTGGGCTATAACACACAAAAATATGGGAATCGCGCGAAATTCTAGTTGTTTGGCCGAAAAACGCAAAAAATGAGGAACGATCATGGCGGGGCGGATACTATGGTTCCTTAGGTCGTATTTGATAGTCCGGAAAAATTTTAGGCGATAGGGGTCCGGAGTTCCCGGGTTCACTTGGAAGGCGTGTGCTATAGGACACGAAAATATGGGAATCGCGCGGAATTCTAGTTTTTTGGCCGAAAAACAGAAAAAACTAGGAACGATCATGGCTGGGCGGTGACTATGGTTCCTTAGGTCTTATTTGATAGTCCGGAAAAATTTTAGGCGATAGGGGTCCGGAGACCCAGGACCACTCGGAAGGCGTGGGCTATATAACACACAAAAATATGGGATCGCGCGGAAATCTAGTTGTTTGGCCGAAAAACACAAAAAATGAGGAACGATCATGGCGGGACGGATACTATGGTTCCTTAGGTTGTATTTGATAGTCCGGAAAATTTTTAGGCGATAGGGGTCCGGAGGTCCCGGGACCACTCGGAAGGTGTGGGCTATAACACACAAAAATAGGGGAATCGCGCAGAATTCTAGTTGTTTTGCCGAAAAATGCAAAAAATAAGGAACGATCATGGCGTGGCAGATACTATTGTTCCTTAGGTCGTATTTGATTCCCCGGAAAAATTTTAGGCGATCGGGGTCCGCGGCTCTTGGGACCACTCGGAAGGCGTGGGCAATAGCACACGAAAATATGGGAATCGGGCGAAATTCTAGGTCTTTTTCAGTAACATGCAAAAAATGTGGAAAGATCTTGACAGGGCGGTGTCTATGGTTCCTTAGGTCTTATTTGATAGTCCGGAAAAATATTAGGGGATAGGGGTACGGAGGTCCCGGGACCACTCGGAAGGCGTGGGCTATAACACACAAAAATATGGGAATCGCGCGAAATTCTAGTTGTTTGGCCGAAAAACGCAAAAAATAAGGAACGATCATGGCGGGGCGTATACTATGGTTCCTTAGGTCGTATTTGATAGTCCGGAAATATTTTAGGCGATAGGGGTCCGGAGTTCCCGGGTTCACTTGGAAGGCGTGTGCTATAGGACACGAAAATATGGGAATCGCGCGGAATTCTAGTTCTTTGGCCGAAAAATAGAAAAAACTAGGAACGATCATGGCTGGGCGGTGACTATGGTTCCTTAGGTCTTATTTGATAGTCCGGAAAAATTTTAGGCGATAGGGGTCCAGAGACCCGGGACCACTCGGAAGGCGTGGGCTATAACACGCAAAATTATGGGATCGCACGGAATTCTAGTTGTTTGGCCGAAAAACATAAAAAATGAGGAACGATCATGGCGGGGTGGATACTATGGTTCCTTAGGTCGTATTTGATAGTCCGGAAAAAGTTTAGGCGATAGGGGTCCGGAGGTCCCGGGACCACTCGGAAGGTGTGGGCTATAACACACAAAAATACGGGAATCGCGCGGAATTCTAGTTGTTTGGCCGAAAATCGCAAAAAATAAGGAACGATCATGGCGGGGCGGATACTATGGTTCCTTAGGTCATATTTGATTGCCCGAAAAAAATTTTAGGCGATCGAGGTCCGCGGCTCTTGGGACCACTCAGAATGCGTGGGTATAGCACACGAAAATATGGGAATCGGGCGAAATTCTAGGTCTTTTTCAGTAACATGCAAAAAATGTGGAAAGATCTTGACAGGGCGGTGACTATGGTTCCTTTGGTCTTATTTGATAGTCCGGAAAAATATTAGGCGATAGGGGTCCGGAGGTCCCGGGACCACTCGGAAGGCGTGGGCTATAACACACAAAAATATGGGAATCGCGCGGAATTCTAGTTGTTTGGCCGAAAAATGCAAAAAATGAGGAACGATCATGGCGGGGCAGATACTATGGTTCCTTAGGTCGTATTTGATAGTCCGAAAAAATTTTAGGCGATAGGGGTCAGGAGGTCCCGGGACCACTCGGAAGGCGTGGGCAATAACACACAAAAATATGGGAATCGCGCGGAATTCTAGTTGTTTGGCCGAAAAACGCAAAAAATGAGGAACGATCATGGCGGGGCGGATACTATGGTTCCTTAGGTCGTATTTGATAGTCCGGAAAATTTTAGGCGATAGGGGTCCGGAGTTCCCGGGTTCACTTGGAAGGCGTGTGCTATAGGACACGAAAATATGGGAATCGCGCGGAATTCTAGTATTTTGGCCGAAAAATAGAAAAAACTAGGAACGATCATGGCTGGGCGGTGACTATGGTTCCTTAGATCTTATTTGATAGTCCGGAAAAATTTTAGGCGATAGGGGTCCGGAGACCCGGGACCACTCGGAAGGCGTGGGCTATAACACACAAAAATATGGGATCGCACGGAATTCTAGTTGTTTGTCCGAAAAACACAAAAAATGAGGAACGATCATGGCGGGGCGGATACTATGGTTCCTTAGGTCGTATTTGATAGTCCGGAAAATTTTTAGGCGATAGGGGTCCGGAGGTCCCGGGAGCACTCGGAAGGTGTGGGCTATAACACACAAAAATATGGGAATCGCGCGGAATTCTAGTTGTTTGGCCGAAAATCGCAAAAAATAAGGAACGATCATGGCGGGGCGGATACTATGGTTCCTAGGTCGTATTTGATTGCCCGGAAAAATTTTAGGCGATCGGGGTCCGCGGCTCTTGGGAGCACTCGGAATGCGTGGGTATAGCACACGAAAATATGGGAATCGGGAGAAATTCTAGGTCTTTTTCAGTAACATGCAAATAATTTGGAAAGATCTTGGCAGGGCGGTGACTATGGTTCCTTTGATCTTATTTCATAGTCCGGAAAAATATTAGGCGATAGGGGTCCGGAGGACCCGGGACCACTCGAAAGGCGTGGGATATAACACACAAAAATATGGGAATCGCGCGGAATTCTAGTTGTTTGGCCGAAAAATGCAAAAAATGTGGAACGATCATGGCGGGGCGGATACTATGGTTCCTTAGGTCATATTTGATAGTCCGGAAAAATTTTAGGCGATTGGGGTCAGGAGGTCCCGGGACCACTCGGAAGGCGTGGGCTATAGCACACAAAAATATGGGAATCGCGCGGAATTCTAGTTGTTTGTCCGAAAAACACAAAAAATGAGGAACGATCATGGCGGGGTGGATACTATGGTTCCTTAGGTCGTATTTGATAGTCCGGAAAAATTTTAGGCGATAGGGGTCCGGAGGTCCCGGGACCACTCGGAAGGTGAGGGCTATAACACACAAAAATATGGGAATCGCGCGGAATTCTAGTTGTTTGGCCGAAAATCGCAAAAAATAAGGAACGATCATGGCGGGGCGGATACTATGGTTCCTTAGGTCGTATTTGATTGCCCGGAAATATTTTCGGCGATCGGGGTCCGCGGCTCTTGGGACCACTCGAAATGCGTGGGTATAGCACACGAAAATATGGGAATCGGACGAAATTCTAGGTCTTTTTCAGTAACATGCAAATAATTTGGAAAGATCTTGGCAGGGCGGTGACTATGGTTCCTTTGGTCTTATTTGATAGTACGGAAAAATATTAGGCGATAGGGGTCCGGAGGTCCCGGGACCACTCGGAAGGCGTGGGATATAACACACAAAAATATGGGAATCGCGCGGAATTCTAGTTGTTTGGCCGAAAAATGCAAAAAATGAGGAACGATCATGGCGGGGCGGAATTCTAGTTTTTTGGCCGAAGAACGCAATAAATGAGGAATGATCATGGCTGGGCAGTGACTATGGTTCCTTAGGTCGTATTTGATAGTTCGGAAAAATTGTAGGCGATAGGGGTCCGGAGTTCCCGGGTTCACTTGGAAGGCGTGGGCTATAGGACACGAAAATATGGGAATCACGCGGAATTCTAGTTTTTAGGCCGAAAAACGGAAAAAAATAGGAACGATCATGGCTGGGCGGTGACTATGGTTCCTTAGGTCGTATTTGATAGTCCGGAAAAATTTTAGGCGATAGGGGTCAGGAGGTCCCGTGACCACTCGGAAGGCGTGGGCTATAACACACAAAAATATGGGATCGCACGGAATTCTAGTTGTTTGTCCGAAAAACACAAAAATTGAGGAACGATCATGGCGGGGCGGATACTATGGTTCCTTAGGTCGTATTTGATAGTCCGGAAAATTTTTAGGCGATAGGGGTCCGGAGGTCCCGGGAGCACTCGGAAGGTGTGGGCTATAACACACAAAAATATGGGAATCGCGCGGAATTCTAGTTGTTTGGCCGAAAATCGCAAAAAATAAGGAACGATCATGGCGGGGCGGATACTATGGTTCCTTAGGTCGTATTTGATTGCCCGGAATAATTTTAGGCGATCGGGGTCCGCGGCTCTTGGGAGCACTCGGAATGCGTGGGTATAGCACACAAAAATATGGGAATCGGGAGAAATTCTAGGTCTTTTTCAGTAACATGCAAATAATTTGGAAAGATCTTGGCAGGGCGGTGACTATGGTTCCTTTTTTCTTATTTCATAGTCCGGAAAAATATTAGGCGATAGGGGTCCGGAGGTCCCGGGACCACTCGAAAGGCGTGGGATATAACACACAAAAATATGGGAATCGTGCGGAATTCTAGTTGTTTGGCCGAAAAATGCAAAAAATGAGGAACGATCATGGCGGGGCGGATACTATGGTTCCTTAGGTCGTATTTGATAGTCCGGAAAAATTTTAGGCGATTGGGGTCAGGAGGTCCCGGGACCACTCGGAAAGCGTGGGCTATAGCACACAAAAATATGGGAATCGCGCGGAATTCTAGTTGTTTGGCCGAAAAACACAAAAAATGAGGAACGATCATGGCGGGGTGGATACTATGGTTCCTTAGGTCGTATTTGATAGTCCGGAAAAATTTTAGGCGATAGGGGTCCGGAGGTCTCGGGACCACTCGGAAGGTGTGGGCTATAACACACAAAAATATGGGAATCGCGCGGAATTCTAGTTGTTTGGCCGAAAATCGCAAAAAATAAGGAACGATCATGGCGGGGCGGATTCTATGGTTCCTTAGGTCGTATTTGATTGCCCGAAAAAATTTTAGGCGATCGGGGTCCGCGGCTCTTGGGACAACTTGGAATGCGTGGGTATAGCACACGAAAATATGGGAATCGGACGAAATTCTAGGTCTTTTTCAGTAACATGCAAATAATTTGGAAAGATCTTGGCAGGGTGGTGACTATGGTTCCTTTGGTCTTATTTGATAGTCCGGAAAAATATTAGGCGATAGGGGTCCGGAGGTCCCGGGACCACTCGAAAGGCGTGGGATATAACACACAAAAATATGGGAATCGCGCGGAATTCTAGTTGTTTGGCCGAAAAATGCAAAAAATGAGGAACGATCATGGCGGGGCGGATACTATGGTTCCTTAGGCCGTATTTGATAGTCCGGAAAAATTTTAGGCGATAGGGGTCAGGAGGTCCCGGGACCACTCAGAAGGCGTGAGCTATAGCACACAAAAATATGGGAATCGCGCGGAATTCTAGTTGTTTGGCCGAAAAATGCAAAAAATGAGGAACGATCATGGCGAGGTGGTTACTATGGTTCCTTAGGTCGTATTTGACTGCCCGGAAAAATTTTAGGCGATCGGGGTCAGTGGGTCCCGGAACCACTTGGAAGGGTGTGCAATAGCACACAAAAATATTGTAATCGGGCGGAATTCTAGTTTTTTGGCCGAAAAATTCAACAAATGAGGAATGATCATGGCTGGGCAGTGACTATGGTTCCTTAGGTCGTATTTGATAGTCCGGAAAAATTTTAGGCGATAGGGGTCCGGAGTTCCCGGGTTCACTTGGAAGGCGTGGGCTATACGACACGAAAATATGGGAATCGTGCGGAATTCTAGTTTTTTGGCCGAAAAACAGAAAAAACTAGGAACGATCATGGCTGGGCGGTGACTATGATTCCTTAGGTCTTATTTGATAGTCTGGAAAAATTTTAGGCGATAGGGGTCCGGAGACCCAGGACCACTCGGAAGGCGTGGGCTATATAACACACAAAAATATGGGATCGCGCAGAATTCTAGTTGTTTGGCCGAAAAACACAAAAAATGAGGAACGATCATGGCGGGGCAGATACTATGGTTCCTTAGGTCGTATTTGATAGTCCGGAAAAATTTTAGGCGATAGGGGTCCGGAGTTCCCGGGTTCACTTGGAAGGCGTGGGCTATACGACACGAAAATATGGGAATCGCGCGGAATTCTAGTTTTTTGGCCGAAAAATAGAAAAAACTAGGAACGATCATGGCTGGGCGGTGACTATGGTTCCTTAGATCTTATTTGATAGTCCGGAAAAATTTTAGGCGATAGGGGTCCGGAGACCCGGGACCACTCGGAAGGCGTGGGCTATAACACACAAAAATATGGGATCGCACGGAATTCTAGTTGTTTGTCCGAAAAACACAAAAAATGAGGAACGATCATGGCGGGGCGGATACTATGGTTCCTTAGGTCGTATTTGATAGTCCGGAAAATTTTTAGGCGATAGGGGTCCGGAGGTCCCGGGAGCACTCGGAAGGTGTGGGCTATAACACACAAAAATATGGGAATCGCGCGGAATTCTAGTTGTTTGGCCGAAAATCGCAAAAAATAAGGAACGATCATGGCGGGGCGGATACTATGGTTCCTTAGGTCGTATTTGATTGCCCGGAAAAATTTTAGGCGATCGGGGTCCGCGGCTCTTCGGACCACTCGGAATGCGTGGGTATAGCACACAAAAATATGGGAATCGGGAGAAATTCTAGGACTTTTTCAGTAACATGCAAATAATTTGGAAAGATCTTGGCAGGGCGGTGACTATGGTTCCTTTGGTCTTATTTGATAGTCCGGAAAAATATTAGGCGATAGGGGTCCGGAGGTCCCGGGACCACTCGGAAGGCGTGGGATATAACACACAAAAATATGGGAATCGCGCGGAATTCTAGTTGTTTGGCCGAAAAATGCAAAAAATGAGGAACGATCATGGCGGGTTGGATACTATGGTTCCTTAGGTCGTATTTGATAGTCCGGAAAAATTTTAGGCGATAGGGGTCAGGAGGTCCCGGGACCACTCGGAAGGCGTGGGCTATAACACACAAATATATGGGAATCGCGCGGAATTCTAGTTGTTTGGCCGAAAAACGCAAAAAATGAGGAACGATCATGGCGGGGTGGTTACTATGGTTCCTTAGGTCGTATTTGATGGCCCGGAAAATTTTTAGGCGATCGGGGTTCGGGGTTCCCGGGACCCCTTGGAAGGCGTGGGCTAAAGCACACGAAAATATGGAAATCGCGCGAAATTCTAGTTTTTTGGCTGAAAAACGCAAAAGACTAGGAACGATCATGGCGGGCGGTGACTATGGTTCCTTAGGTCTTAATTGATGGCCCGAAAATTTTTTAGGCGATCCGAGACAGGTGGCCCGGGCCACTCGGAAGGCGTGGGCAATAGCACACAAAAATATGGTAATCGAGCGGAATTCTAGTTTTTTGGCCGAAAAACGCAATAAATGAGGAACGATCATGGCAGGGCGGTGACTATGGTTCCTTAGGTCATATTTGATGGCCCGAAAAATTTTAGGCAATCGGGGTCCACGGCACCCGGGACCACTCGGAAGGCGTAAGCTATAGCACACTAAAATCTGCAAATCGCGCGGAGTTCTAGTTTTTTGGCCGAAAAATGCAAAGCATTTGGAACGATCATGGTGGGGCGGTGACTATGGTACCTTAGGTCGTATTTGATAGTCCGGAAAAATTTTAGGCGATCGGGGTCCGCGGCTCCCCGGACCACTTGGAAGGCGTGGGTATAGCACACGAAAATATGGGAATCGGGCGTAATTCTAGTATTTTTGCCGAAAAATGCAAAAAATGAGAAACGATGATGGCGGAGCGGTTACTATGGTTCCTTAGGTCGTATTTGACGGCCCGGAAAAATTTTAAGCGATCGGGGTCCGGGGGTCCTGGAACCACTCGGAAGGGTGGGCAATAGCACACAAAAAAATTGTAATCAGGCGGAATTCTAGTTGTTTGGCCGAAAAACGCAACAAATGAGGAATGATCATGGCTGGGCAGTGACTTTGGTTCCTTAGGTCGTATTTGATAGTCCGGAAAAATTTTAGGCGATAGGGGTCCGGAGTTCCCGGGTTCACTTGGAAGGCGTGGGCCATAGGACACGAAAATATGGGAATCGCGCGGAATTCTAGTTTTTTGGCCGAAAAATAGAAAAAACTAGGAATGATCATGGCTGGGCGGTGACTATGGTTCCTTAGGTCTTATTTGATAGTCCGGAAAAAATTTAGGCGATAGGGGTCCGGAGACCCCGGACCACTCGGAAGGCGTGGGCTATAACACACAAAAATATGGGATCGCGCGGAATTCTAGTTGTTTGGCCGAAAAACACAAAAAATGAGGAACGATCATGGTGGGGCGGTGACTATGGTTCCTTAGGTCTTAATTGATAGCCCGAAAAGTTTTTAGGCAATCCGAGACCGGCGGCCCGGCCCACTCGGAAGGCGTGGGCAATAGCACACAAAAATATGGTAATCGAGCGGAATTCTAGTTTTTTGGCCGAAAAATGCAATAAATGAGGAACGATCATGGAGGGGCGGTTACTATGGTTCCTTAGGTCATATTTAATGGCCCGGAAAATTTTAGGCAATCGGGGTCCACGGCTCCCGGGACCACTCGGAAGGCGAAAGCTATAGCACACTAAAATATGCAAATCGCGCGAAGTTCTAGTTTTTTCGCCGAAAAGTGCAAAGTATTTGGAACGATCATGGTGGGGCGGTGACTATGGTACCTTAGGTTGTATTTGATAGTCCGGAAAAATTTTAGGTGATCGGGGTCCGCGGCTCCCCGGACCACTTGGAAGGCGTGGGTAACACGAAAATATGGGAATCGGGCGTAATTCTAATTCTTTGGCCGAAAAATGCAAAAACTGAGAAACGATGATGGCGGGGCGGTTACTATGGTTCCTTAGGTCGTATTTGATGGCCCGGAAAAATTTTAAGCGATCGGGGTCCAGGGGCCCCGGAACCACTTGGAAGGGTGGGCAATAGCACACAAAAATATTGTAATCGGGCGGAATTCTAGTTGTTTGGCCGAAAAACGCAACAAATGAGGAATGATCATGGCTGGGCGGTGACTTTGGTTCCTTAGGTCGTATTTGATAGTCCGGAAAAATTTTAGGCGATAGGGGTCCGGAGTTCCCTGGTTCACTTGGAAGGCGTGGGCTATAGGACACGAAAATATGGGAATCGCGCGGAATTCTAGTTTTTTGGCCGAAAACTAGAAAAAACTAGGAACGATCATGGCTGGGCGGTGACTATGGTTCCTTAGGTCTTATTTGATAGTCCGAAAAAAATTTAGGCGATAGGGGTCCGGAGACCCGGGACCACTCAGAAGGCGTGGGCTATAACACACAAAAATATGGGATCGCGCGGAATTCTAGTTGTTTGGCCGAAAAACACAAAAAATGAGGAACGATCATGGCGGGGCGGATACTATGGTTCCTTAGGTCGTATTTGATAGTCCGGAAAAATTTTAGGCGATAGGGGTCCGGAGGTCCCGGGACCACTCGGAAGGTGTGGGCTATAACACACAAAAATATGGCAATCGCGCGGAATTCTAGTTGTTTGGCCGAAAAATGCAAAAAATAAGGAACGATCATGGCAGGATGGATACTATGGTTCATTAGGTCGTATTTGATAGTCCAGAAAAATTTTAGGCGATAGGGGTCAGGAGGTCCCGTGACCACTCGGAAGGCGTGGGTTATAACACACAAAAATATGGGAATCGCGCGGAATTCTAGTTGTTTGGCCGAAAAATGCAAACAATGAGGAACGATCATGGCAGGGTGGTTACTATGGTTCCTTAGGTCATATTTGATGGCCCGGATAATTTTTAGGCGATCGGGGTTCGGGGTTTCCGGGACCCCTTGGAAGGCGTGGGCTAAAGCACACGAAAATATGGAAATCGCGCGAAATTCTAGTTTTTTGGCTGAAAAACGCAAAAGACTAGGAACGATCATGGCGGGGCGGTGACTATGGTTCCTTAGGTCGTATTAGCACACTAAAATATGCAAATCGCGCGGAGATCTAGTTTTTTGGCCGAAAAATGCAAAGCATTTGGAACGATCATGGTGGGGCGGTGAATATGGTACCTTAGGTCGTATTTGATAGTCCGGAAAAATTTTAGGCGATCGGGGTCCGCGGCTCCCCGGACCACTTGGAAGGCGTTGGTATAGCACTCGAAAATATGGGAATCGGGCGTAATTCTAGTTTTTTGGCCAAAAAACGCAAAAAATGAGGCGATAGGGGTCAGGAGGTCCCGGGACCACTCGGAAGGCGTGGGCTATAACACACAATAATATGGGAATCGCGCGTAATTCTAGTTGTTTGGCCGAAAAATGCAAATAATGAGGAACGATCATGGCGGGGTGGTTACTATGGTTCCTTAGGTTGTATTTGATGGCCCGGAAAATTTTTAGGCGATCGGGGTTCGGGGTTCCCGGGACCCCTTGGAAGGCGTGGGCTTTGCACACGAAAATATGGAAATCGCGCGAAATTCTAGTTTTTTGGCTGAAAAACGCAAAAGACTAGGAACGATCATGGCGGGGCGGTGACTATGGTTCCTTAGGTCGTATTTGATAGTCCGGAAAATTTTTAGGCGATCCGGCTCCGGGGGGCCCGACCCACTCGGAAGGCGTGGGCGATAACACACAGAAATATGGGAATCGGGCGGAATTCTAGTTTTTTGCCCAAAAAATGCAAAAAATGAGGAACGATCATGGCGAGGCGGTGACTATGGGGTCCGAAGGTCCCGGAACCACTTGGAAGGGTGGGCAATAGAACACAAAAATATTGTAATCGGGCGGAATTTTAGTTTCTTGGCCGAAAAACGCAACAAATGAGGAATGATCATGGCTGGGCGGTGACTATGGTTCCTTAGGTCATATTTGATAATCCGGAAAAATATTAGGCGATAGGGGTCCGGAGGTCCCGGGACCACTCGTAAGGCGTGGGATATAACACACAAAAATATGGGAATCGCGCAGAATTCTAGTTGTTTGGCCGAAAAATGCAAAGCATTTGGAACGATCATGGTGGGGCGGTTACTATGGTACCTTAGGTCGTATTTTATAGTCCGAAAAATTTTTAGGCGATCGGGGTCCGCGGCTCTCCGGACCACTTGGAAGGCGTGGGTATAGCACATGAAAATATGGGAATCGGGCGTAATTCTAGTTTTTTGGCCGAAATATGCAAAAAATGAGAAACGATGATGGCGGGCCGGTTACTATGGTTCCTTAGGTCGTATTTGACGGCCCGGAAAATTTTTAGGCGATCGGGGTCCGGGGGTCCCGGAACCACTTGGAAGGGTGGGCAATAGCACACAAAAATATTGTAATCGGGCGGAATTCTAGTTTTTTGGCCGAAAAACGCAACAAATGAGGAATGATCATGGCTGGGCGGTGACTATGGTTCCTTAGGTCGTATTTGATAGTCCGGAAAATTTTTAGGCGATAGGGGTCCGGAGTTCCCAGGTTCACTTGGAAGGCGTGGGCTATAGTATACGAAAATATGGGAATCGCGCGAAATTCTAGTTTTTTGGCCGAAAAACGGAAAAAACTAAGAAAGATCATGGCTGGGCGGTGACTATGGTTCCTTAGGTCGTATTTGATAGTCCGAAAAAATTTTAGGCGATAGGGGTCCGGAGGTCTCGGGACCACTCAGATGGTGTGGGCTATAACACACAAAAATATGGGAATCGCGCGGAATTCTAGTTATTTGGCCGAAAAACGCAAAAAATAAGGAACGATCATGGCGGGGCGGATACTATGGTTCCTTAGGTCGTATTTGATTGCCTGGAAAAATTTTAGGCGATCGAAGTCCGCGGCTCTTGGGACCACTCGGAATGCGTGGGTATAGCACACAAAAATATGGGAATCGGGCGAAATTCTAGGTCTTTTTCAGTAACATGCAAAAAATGTGGAAAGATCTTGGCAGGGCGGTGACTATGGTTCCTTTGGTCTTATTTGATAGTTCGGAAAAATATTAGCCGATAGGGGTCCGGAGGTCTCTGGACCACTCGGAAAGCGTGGGCTATAACACACAAAAATATGGGAATCGCGCGGAATTCTAGTTGTTTGGCCGAAAAATGCAAAAAATGAGGAACGATCATGGCTGGGCGGATACTATGGTTCCTTAGGTCGTATTTGATAGTCCGGAAAAATTTTAGGCGATAGGGGTCAGGAGGTCCCGGGAACACTCGGAAGGCGTGGGCTATAACACACAAAAATATGGGAATTGCGCGGAATTCTAGTTGTTTTGCCGAAAAACGCAAAAAATGAGGAACGATCATGGCGGGGTTGTTACTATGGTTCCTTAGGTCGTATTTGATGGCCCGGAAAATTTTTAGGCGATCGGGGTTCAGGGTTCGGGGTTTCCGGGACCCCTTGGAAGGCGTGGGCTAAAGCACACGAAAATATGGAAATCGCGCGGAATTCTAATTTTTTGGCTAAAAAACGCAAAAGACTAGGAACGATCATGGCGGGGCGGTAACTATGGTTCCTTAGATCGTATTTGATAGTCCGAAAAATTTTTAAACGATCCGGCTCCGGGGGGCCCGACCCATTCGGAAGGCGTGGGTGATAGGACACAAAAATATGGGAATCAGGCGGAATTCTAGTTTTTTGGCCAAAAAATGCAAAAAATGAGGAACGATCATGGCGAGGCGGTGACTATGGTTCCTTAGGTCCTAATTGATGGCCCGAATATTTTTTAGGTGATCCGAGTCTGGCGGCCAGGCCCACTCGGAAGGCGTGGGCAATAGCACACAAAAATATGGTAATCGAGCGGAATTCTAGTTTTTTGGCCGAAAAATGCAATAAATGAGGAACGATCATGGAGGGGCGGTGACTATGGTTCCTTAGGTCATATTTGATGGCCCGGAAAATTTTAGGCGATCGGGGTCCACGGCTCCTGAGACCACTCGGAAGGCGTAAGCTATAGCACACTAAAATATGCAAATCGCGCGGAGTTCTAGTTTTTTTGGCCGAAAAATGCAAAGCATTTGGAACGATCATGGTGGGGCGGTGAAAAATGGTACCTTAGGTCGTATTTGATAGTCCGGAAAATTTTTAGGCGATCGGGGTCCGCGTTTCCCGGGACCCCTTGGAAGGCGTGGGCTAAAGCACACGAAAATATGGGAATCGGGCATAATTCTAGTTTTTTGGCCGAAAAATACAAAAAATGAGAAACGATGATGGCGGGGCGGTTATTATAGTTCCTTATGTAGTATTTGACGGCCCGGAAAAATTTTAGGCGATCGGGGTTCAGGGGTCCCGGAACCACTTGGAAGGGTGGGCAATAGCAAACAAAAATATTGTAATCGGGCAAAAAACTAGTTTTTTGGCCGAAAAATGCAACAAATGAGGAATGATCATGGCTGGGCGGTGACTATGGTTCCTTAGGTCGTATTTGATAGTCCGGAAAAATTTTAGGCGATTGGGGTCCGGAGTTCCCGGGTTCACTTGGAAGGCGTGGGCTATAGGACACAAAAATATGGGAACCGCGCGGAATTCTAGTTTTTTGGCCGAAAAACAGAAAAAACTAGGAACGATCATGGCTGGGCGGTGACTATGGTTCCTTAGATCTTATTTGATAGTCCGGAAAAATTTTAGGCGATAGGGGTCCGGAGACCCGGGACCACTCGGAAGGCGTGGGCTATATCACACAAAAATATGGGAATCGCGCGGAATTCTAGTTGTTTGTCCGAAAAACGCAAAAAATGAGGAACGATCATGGCGGGGTGGTTACTATGGTTCCTTAGGTCGTATTTGATGGCTCGGAAAATTTTTAGGCGATCGGGGTTCGGGGTTCCCGGGACCCCTTGGAAGGCGTGGGCTAAAGCACACGAAAATATGGAAATCGCGCGGAATTCAAAATTTTTGGATGAAAAATGCAAAAGACTAGGAACGATCATGGCGGGGCGGTGACTATGGTTCCTTAGGTCGTATTTGGCAGTCCGGAAAATTTTTAGGCGATCCGGCTCCGAGGGGCCCGACCCACTCGGAAGGCGTGGGCGATAGCACACAAAAATATGGGAATCGGGCGGAATTCTAGTTTTTTGGCCAAAAATGCAAAAAATGAGGAACGATCATGGCGAGGCAGTGACTATGGTTCCTTAGGTCCTAATAGATGGCCCGAATATTTTTTAGGCGATCCGAGTCCGGCGGCCCGGCCCACTCGGAAGGCGTGGGCAATAGCACACAAAAATATGGTAATCGAGCGGAATTCTAGTTTTTTGGCCGAAAAATGCAATAAATGAGGAACGATCATGGAGGGGCGGTGACTATGGTTCCTTAGGTCGTATTTGATGGCCTGGAAAATTTTAGGCGATCGGGGTCCACGGCTCCTGAGACCACTCGGAAGGCGTAAGCTATAGCACACTAAAATATGCAAATCGCGCGGAGTTCTAGTTTTTTGGCCGAAAAATGCAAAGCATTTGGAACGATCATGGTGGGGCGGTGACTATGGTACCTTAGGTCATATTTGATAGTCCGGAAAATTTTTAGGCGATCGGGGTCCGCGTTTCCCGGGACCCCTTGGAAGGCGTGGGCTAAAGCACACGAAAATATGGGAATCGGGCGTAATTCTAGTTTTTTGGCTGAAAAGTGCAAAAAATGAGAAACGATGATGGCGGGGCGGTTAATATAGTTCCTTAGGTAGTATTTGATGGCTCGGAAACATTTTAGGTGATCGGGGTCCGGGGGTCCCGGAACCACTTGGAAGGGTGGGCAATAGCAAACAAAAATATTGTAATCGGGCAGAAAACTAGTTTTTTGGCCGAGAAACGAAACAAATGAGGAATGATCATGGCTGGGCGGTGACTATGGTTCCTTAGGTCGTATTTGATAGTCCGGAAAACTTTTAGGCAATAGGGGTCCGGAGTTCCAGGGTTCACTTGGAAGGCGTGGGCTATAGGACCCAAAAATATGAGAACCGCGCGGAATTCTAGTTTTTTGGCCGAAAAACGGAAAAAACTAGGAACGATCATGGCTGGGCGGTGACTATGGTTCCTTAGGTCTTATTTGATAGTCAGGAAAAATTTTAGGCGATAGGGGTCCGGAGACCCGGGACCACTCGAAAGGCGTGGGCTATATCACACAAAAATATGGGAATCGCGCGTTATTCTAGTTGTTTGTCCGAAAAACGCAAAACATGAGGAACGATCATGGCGGGGTGGTTACTATGGTTCCTTAGGTCGTATTTGATGGCCCGAAAAAGTTTTAGGCGATCGGGGTTCGGGGTTCCCGGGACCCCTTGGAAGGCGTGGGCTAAAGCACACGAAAATATGTAAATCGCGCGGAATTCTAATTTTTTGGCTGAAAAACGCAATAAATGAGGAACGATCATGGAGGGGCGGTGACTATGGTTCCTTAGGTCGTATTTGGCAGTCCGGAAAATTTTTAGGCGATCCGGCTCCGAGGGGCCCGACCCACTCGGAAGGCGTGGGCGATAGCACACAAAAATATGGGAATCGGGCGGAATTCTAGTTTTTTGGCCAAAAAATGCAAAAAATGAGGAACGATCATGGCGAGGCGTTGACTATGGTTCCTTAGGTCCTAATTGATGGCCCGAATATTTTTTAGGCGATCCGAGTCCGGCGGCCCGGCCCACTCGGAAGGCGTGGGCAATAGCACACAAAAATATGGTAATCGAGGGGAATTCTAGTTTTTTGGCCGAAAAACGCAATAAATGAGGAACGATCATGGAGGGGCGGTGACTATGGTTCCTTAGGTCGTATTTGATGGCCTGGAAAATTTTAGGCGATCGGGGTCCACGGCTCCTGAGACCACTCGGAAGGCGTAAGCTATAGCACACTAAAATATGCAAATCGCGCGGAGTTCTAGTTTTTTGGCCGAAAAATGCAAAGCATTTGGAACGATCATGGTGGGGCGGTGACTATGGTACCTTAGGTCGTATTTGATAGTCCGGAAAATTTTTAGGCGATCGGGGTCCGCGTTTCCCGGGACCCCTTGGAAGGCGTGGGCTAAAGCACACGAAAATATGGGAATCGGGCGTAATTCTAGTTTTTTTGGCCGAAAAATGCAAAAAATGAGAAACGATGATGGCGGGGCGGTTACTATAGTTCCTTAGGTAGTATTTGATGGCTCGGAAACATTTTAGGCGATCGGGATCCGGGGGTCCCGGAACAACTTGGAAGGGTGGGCAATAGCAAAAAAAAATATTGTAATCGGGCAGAAAACTAGTTTTTTGGCCGAAAAACGCAAAGAATGAGGAATGATCATGGCTGGGCGGTGACTATGGTTCCTTAGGTCATATTTGATAGTCCGGAAAACTTTTAGGCGATAGGGGTCTGGAGTTCCCGGGTTCACTTGGAAGGCGTGGGCTATAGGACCCAAAAATATGGGAACCGCGCGGAATTCTAGTTTTTTGGCCGAAAAACGGAAAAAACTAAGAACGATCATGGCTGGGTGGTGACTATGGTTCCTTAGGTCTTATTTGATAGTCCGGAAAAATTTTAGGCGATAGGGGTCCGGAGACCCGGGACCACTCGGAAGGCGTGGGCTATATCACACAAAAATATGGGAATCGCGCGGAATTCTAGTTGTTTGTCCGAAAAATGCAAAAAATGAGGAACGATCATGGCGGGGTGGTTACTATGGTTCCTTAGGTCGTATTTGATGGCCCGGAAAAGTTTTAGGCGATCGGGGTTCGGGGTTCACGGGACCCCTTGGAAGGCGTGGGCTAAAGCACACGAAAATATGTAAATCGCGCGGAATTCTAATTTTTTGGCTGAAAAACGCAAAAGACTTGGAACGATCATGGCGGGGCGGTGACTATGGTTCCTTAGGTCGTATTTGGCAGTCCGGAAAATTTTTAGGCGATCCGGCTCCGAGGGGCCCGACCCACTCGGAAGGCGTGGAATATGGGAATCGGGCGGAATTCTAGTTTTTTGGCCATAAAATGCAAAAAATGAGGAACGATCATGGCGAGGCGGTGACTATGGTTCCTTAGGTCCTAATTGATGGCCCGAAAAGATTTTAGGCGATCCGAGTCCGGCGGCCGGCCCACTCGGAAGGCGTGGGCAATAGCACACAAAAATATGGTAATCGAGCGGAATTCTAGTTTTTTGGCCGAAAAATGCAATAAATGAGGAACGATCATGGCGGGGCAGTGACTATGGTTCCTTAGGACGTATTTGATGGCCCGGAAAATTTTAGGCGATCGGGGTCCACGGCTCCTGGGACCACTCGGAATGCGTAAGTTATAGCACACTAAAATATGCAAATCGCGCGGAGTTCTAGTTTTTTGGCCGAAAAATGCAAAGCATTTGGAACGATCATGGTGGGGCGGTGACTATGGTACCTTAGGTCGTATTTGATAGTCCGGAAAAATTTTAGGCGATCGGGATCCGCTGCTCCCCGGACCACTTGGAAGGCGTGGGTATAGCACACGAAAATATGGGAATCGGGCGTAATTCTAGTTTTTTGGTCGAAAAATGCAAAAAATGAGAAACAATGATGTCAGGGTGGTTACTATAGTTCCTTAGGTCGTATTTGATGGCCCAGAAAAATTTTAAGCGATCGGGGTCCGGGGGTCCCGGAACTACTTGGAAGGGTGGGCAATAGCAAACAAAAATATTGTAATCAGGCGGAAAACTAGTTTTTTGGCCGAAAAATGCAACAAATGACGAATGATCATGGATGGGCGGTGACTATGGTTCCTTAGGTCGTATTTGATAGTCCGGAAAAATTTTAAGCGATAGGGGTCCGGAGTTCCCCGGTTCACTTGGAAGGCGTGGGCTATAGGACACAAAAATATGGGAATCACGCGGAATTCTACTTTTTTGGCCGAAAAACGGAAAAAACTAGGAACGATTATGGCTGGGCGGTGACTATGGTTCCTTAGGTCTTATTTGATTGTCCGGAAAAATTTTAGGCGATAGGGGTCCTGAGACCCGGGACCACTCGGAAGGCGTGGGCTATATCACACAAAAATATGGGAATCGCGCGGAATTTCTAGTTGTTTGGCCGAAAAACGCAAAAAATGAGGAACGATCATGGCGGCGTGGTTACTATGGTTCCTTAGGTCGTATTTGATGGCCCGGAAAATTTTTAGGCGATCGGGGTTCGGGGTTCCCGGGACCCCTTGGAAGGCGTGGGCTTGCACACGAGAATATGTAAATCGCGCGGAATTCTAATTTTTTGGCTGAAAAACGCAAAAGACTAGGAACGATCATGGCGGGGCGGTGACTATGGTTCTTTAGGTCGTATTTGGTAGTCCGGAAAATTTTTAGGCGATCCTGCTCCGAGGGGCCTGACCCACTCGAAAGGCGTGGGCGATAGCACACAAAATTATGGGAATCAGGCGGAATTCTTGTTTTTTGGCCAAAAAATGCAAAAAATGAGGAACGATCATGGAGAGGCGGTGACTATGGTTCCTTAGGTCCTAATTGATGGCCCGAAAATATTTTAGGCGATCCGAGTCCGGCGGCCCGGCCCACTCGGAAGGCGTGGGCAATAGCACACAAAAATATGGTAATCGAGCGGAATTCTAGTTTTTTGGCCTAAAAACGCAATAAATGAGGAACGATCATGGCGGGACAGTGACTATGGTTCCTTAGGTCGTATTTGATGGCCCGGAAAATTTTAGGAGATCGGGGTCCACGGCTCCTGGGACCACTCGGAAGGCGTAAGTTATAGCACATTAAAATATGCAAATCGCGCGGAGTTCTAGTTTTTTGGCCGAAAAATGCAAAGCATTTGGAACGATCATGGTGGGGCGGTGACTATGGTACCTTAGGTCGTATTTGATAGTCCGGAAAAATTTTAGGCGATCGGGGTCCGCGTCACCCCGGACCACTTGGAAGGCGTGGGTATAGCACACGAAAATATGGGAATCGGGTGTAATTCTAGTTTTTTGGCCGAAAAATGCAAAATATGAGAAACAATGATGGCGGGGCGGTTACTATAGTTCCTTAGGTCGTATTTGACGGCCCGGAAAATTTTTAAGCGATCGGGGTCCGGGGGTCCCGGAACCACTTGGAAGGGTGGGCAATAGCAAACAAAAATATTGTAATCGGGCGGAATTCTAGTTTATTGGCCAAAAAACGCAACAAATGAGGAATGATCATGGCTGGGCGGTGACTATGGTTCCTTAGGTCGTATTTGATAGTCTGGAAAAATTTTAGGCGATAGGAGTCCGGAGTTCCCGGGTTCACTTGGAAGGCGTGGGCTATAGGACACGAAAATATGGGAATCGCGCGGAATTCTAGTTTTTTGGCCGAAAAATAGAAAAATCTAGGAACGATCATGGCGGGGCGGATACTATGGTTCCTTAGGTCGTATTTGATAGTCCGGAAAAATTTTAGGCGATAGGGGTCCGGAGGTCCCAGGACCACTCGGAAGGTGTGGGCTATAACACACAAAAATATGGGAATCGCGCGGAATTCTAGTTGTTTGGCCGAAAAATGCAAAAAATGAGCAACGATCATGGCAGGGCGGATACTATGGTTCCTTAGGTCATATTTGATTGCCTGGAAAAGTTTTAGGCGATCGGGGTCTGCGGCTCTTGGAACCACTCGGAATGCGTGGGTATAGCACACGAAAATATGGGAATCACGAGAAATTCTAGGTCTTTTTCAGTTACATGCAAAAAATATGGAAAGTTCTTGGCAGGGCGGTGACTATGGTTCCTTTGGTCTTATTTGATAGTCAGGAAAAATATTAGGCGATAGGGGTCCGGAGGTCTCGGGACCACTCAGAAGGCGTGGGCTATAACACACAAAAATATTGGAATCGCGCGAAATTCTAGTTGTATGGCCGAAAAATGCAAAAAATGAGGAACGATCATGGCGTGGCGGATACTATGGTTCCTTAGGTCGTATTTGATATTCCGGAAAAATTTTAGGCGATAGGGGTCAGGAGGTCCCGGGACCACTCGGAAGGCGTGGGCTATAACACACAAAAATATGGGAATCGTGCGGAATTCTAGTTGTTTGGCCGGAAAACACAAAAAATGAGGAACGATCATGGCGGGGTGGTTACTATGGTTCCTTAGGTCCTATTTGATGGCCCGGAAAATTTTTAGGCGATCGGGGTTCGGGGTTCCCGGGACCCCTTGGAAGGCGTGGGCTAAAGCACACGAAAATATGGAAATCGCGCGGAATTCTAATTTTTTGGCTGAAAATCGCAAAAGACTAGGGACGATCATGGAGGGGCGGTAACTATGGTTCCTTAGGTCGTATTTGATAGTCCGAAAATTTTTTTGCGATCCGGCTCCTGGGGGGCCGACCCACTCGGAAGGCGTGGGCGATAGCACACAAAAATATGGGAATCAGGCGGAATTCTAGTTTTTTGGCCAAAAAATTCAAAAAATGAGGAAAGATCATGGCGAGGTGGTGACTATGGTTCCTTAGGTCCTAATTGATGGCCCGAAAAGTTTTTAGGCGATCCGAGTTCGGCGGCCCGGCCCACTCGGAAGGCGTGGGCAACAGCACAAAAAAATATGGTAATCGAGCGGAATTCTAGTTTTTTGGCCGAAAAACGCAATAAATGAGGAAGATCATGGCGGGGCGGTGACTATGGTTCCTTAGGTCGTATTTGATGGCCTGGAAAATTTTAGGCGATCGGGGTCCACAGCTCCCGAGACCACTCGGAAGGCGTAAGCTATAGCATTGTAAAATATGCAAATCGCTCGGAGTTCTAGTTTTTTGGCCGAAAAATACAAAGCATTTGGAACGATCATGGTGGGGCGGTGACTATGGTACCTTAGGTCGTATTTGATAGTCCAAAAAAATTTTAGGCGATCGGGGTCCGTGGCTCCTCGGATCATTTGGAAGGCGTGGGTATAGCACACGAAAATATGGGAATCGGGCGTAATTCTAGTTTTTTGGCTGAAAAATGCAAAAAATGAGAAACGATGATGGCGGGGCGGTTACTATAGTTCCTTAGGTCGTATTTGACGGCCAGGAAAAAATTTTAGGCGATCGGGGTCCGGGGGTCCCGGAACCACTTGGAAGGGTGGGCAATAGCAAACAGAAATATTGTAATCGGGCGGAAAACTAGTTTTTTGGCCGAAAAACACAACAAATGAGGAATGATCATGGCTGGGCGGTGACTATGGTTCCTTAGGTCGTATTTGATAGTCTGGAAAAATTTTAGGCGATAGGGGTCCGGAGTTCCCGGGTTCACTTGGAAGGCGTGGGCTATAGGACACGAAAATATGGGAATCGCGCGGAATTCTAGGTTTTTGGCCGAAAAACGGACAAAACTAGGAACGATCTTGGCTGGGCGGTGACTATGGTTCCTTAGGTCTTATTTGATAGTCCGGAAAAATTTTAGGCAATAGGGGTCCGGAGACCCGGGACCACTCGGAAGGCGTGGGCTATAACACACAAAAATATGAGATTGCGCGGAATTCTAGTTGTTTGGCCGAAAAATGCAAAAAATGAGGAACGATCATGGCGGGGCGGATACTATGGTTCCTTAGGTCGTATTTGATAGTCCGGAAAAATTTTAGGCGATAGGGGTCCGGTGGTCCCGGGACCACTCGGAAGGTGTGGGCTAACACACAAAAATATGGGAATCGCGCGGAATTCTAGTTGTTTGGCCGAAAAACGCAAAAAATAAGGAACGATCATGGCGGGGCGGATACTATGGTTCCTTAGGTCGTATTTGATTGCCCGGAAAAATTTTAGGCGATCGGGGTCCGCGGCTCTTGGGACCACTCGGAATGCGTGGGTATAGCACACGAAAATATGGGAATCGGGCGAAATTCTAGGTCTTTTTCAGTAACATGCAAAAAATGTTGAAAGATCTTGGCAGGGCGGTGACTATGGTTCCTTTGGTCTTATTTGATAGTCCGG
The DNA here is from genome assembly GCF_000715075.1 of Nicotiana tabacum. Lineage (NCBI taxonomy): Eukaryota > Viridiplantae > Streptophyta > Magnoliopsida > Solanales > Solanaceae > Nicotiana > Nicotiana tabacum. The sequence goes on from NW_027438259.1 coordinate 540,974, forward strand.
AAAAATATTAGGCAATAGGGGTCCGGAGGTCCCGGGAACACTCGGATCGCGTGGGCTATAGCCTATGCCTTCTGAGTGGGCACGAGCCGGCCGGACCCGGATAGTCTAAAATTTTTTTGGGCCATCAAATACAACCTAAGGAATCATAGTCACCGCCCCTCCATGACTGTTCCTCGTTATTATGCGTTTTACAGTAAAGAAACTATAATTCCGTCGAATTCCCATATTTTAGTGTGCTATAGCTTACGCCTTCCGAGTGGTCCCGGGAGCCGTGGACCCCGATCGCCTAAAATTTTCCGGGCCATCAAATATGACCTAAGGAACCATAGTCACCGCCCCTCCATGATCGTTCCTCATTCGTTTGAGTTTTACTGCCAAAAAACTAGAATTCAACTCGATTACCATATTCTCGTGTGCCGCCTTCCGAGCGGTCCCGGGACCGCTAGACCCCGGTCGCCAAAAGTTTTTTCGGGCCATCAAATACGACCTAAGGAACCATAGTCACCGCCTTGCCATGATCTTTCCTCATGTTTTGCCTTTTTTGGCCAAAAAACTAGAATTACGCCCGATTCTCATATTTTCGTGTGCTATATAACCCACCTCTGTGGAGTGGGCCCGGGCTACCTGGATTCGGATAGCCTAAAATTTTTCCGGGCAATCCAATATGACCTAAGGAACCATAGCCACTGCCCAACCATGACCGTTCCTATTATTTTTGCATTTTACGGCCAAAAAACTAGAATTCCGCCCGATTCTCATATTTTTGTTTGCTATAAGCCCACGCCTTCCGAGTGAGCCGGGCCCCCTGGACTCGGATCGCCTAAAATTTTTTAGGGCCATCAAATACGACCTAAATAACCATATTCACTGCCTCGCTATGACCCTTCTTCACTTTTTTGCGTTTTACGGCCAAAAAACTAGAATTCTGCCCGATTCCCATATTTTCGTGTGCTATAACCCACCCTTCCGAGTGTCCCCAGGCCCCCCAGAACCGGATCACCTAAAAAATTTCGGGCCATCTAATACGACCTATGGAACCATAGTCACCGCCCCGCCATGACCATTCCTCGACTTTTTGCATTTTACGGCCAAAAAACTAGAATTCCGCCCGATTCCCATATTTTCGTGTGCTATAGCCCACGCATTCCCAGTGTGCCCGGGGCCCCCGGACTGCGATCGCCTAAAATGTTTCCCGTCCATCAAATATGACCTAAGGAACCATAGTCACTGCCCCGCCCTGACCGTTTCTCATTTATTTGTGTTTTACGACCAAAAAACTAGAATTCAGCTCGATTACCATATTTTCGTGTGCCGCCTTCCGAGTGGGTCGGGCCCCTCCGGACCCAGAATGCTTTAAATTTTTCCGGGTCATCATATACGACCTAAGGAACCATAGCCACTGCCCCTCCATGACTGTTCCTCATTTTTTTGCATTTTACGGCCAAGAAACTAGAATTCCGCCTGATTCGCATATTTGCATGTGCCAACGCCTTCCGAGTGGGCCCGTGCCGCCCAGACCCGGATAGGCTAAAAAAAATTTGGGCCATCAAATACGACCTAAGGAACCATAGTCACCGCCCCGCCATGACCATTCCTCGCGTTTTTGCGTTTTACGGCCAAGTAACTAGAATTCCACCTGATTCCCATATTTTTGTGTGCTATAGCCCACGCCTTCCGAGTGAGCTCGGGCCCCCCGAAACCGGATCGCCTAAAATTTTTCCAGACCATCAAATACGATCTAAGGAACCATAGTCAATGCCCCGCCAGACCGTTCCTCCATTTTTTGTGTTGTACGGCCAAAAAACTAGAATTCCAACCGATTCCCATATTTTCGTGTGTTATAGCCCACTCCTTCCGAGTGGGCAGTGGCCCCCGTACCCCGATCGCCTAAAAAATTTCCGATCCATGAAATACGACCTAAGGAACCGAAGTTACCGCTCTACCATCATCGTTCCTCAAATCTTTTATTTTACGGCCAAAAAACTAGAATTCTGCCCGATTCCCATATTTTCGTGAGCTATTGCCCACACCTTTCGAGTGGGCCGGGCACCCCGGACTCAGATTGCCTAAAATATTTTCGGGAGATCAAATACGACCTAAAGAACCACAGTCACCGCCTCTCCATGACCGTTCTTCGCTTCTTTGCGTTTTATAGCCAAAAAACTAGGATTCCGCCCGATTCTCATATTTTTGTGTGCTATAACTCACGCCTTCCGAGTGGGCCCGGTCCCCCCGGAATCGGATGGCCTAAATTTTTTCCAGGCCATCCAATATGACCTATGGAACCATAGTCACCTCCCCTCCATGACCGTTCCTCGTTTTTTTTGCGTTTTACCGCCAAAAAACTAGAATTCCGCCTGATTCCCATATTTGCGTGTGCTATAGCCCACGCCTACGAAGTGGTCCCGGGACCCCCAGACCCTGATCGCCTAAAGATTTTTTGGGGCATCAAATATGACCTAAGGAACCATAGTCAACGCCCCGCCATGATCGTTCCTCATTTTTTACATTTTACGGCCAAACAGCTAGAATTCCGCCCGATTCCCATATTTTTGTGTGCTATAGCACACGCCTTCCCAATGGGTAGGGCCTCCCCGAGCCGGATCACCTAAAATTTTTCTAGGGCCATCAAATACGACCTAAGGAACCATAGTCACCACTCCACCATGACCTTTCCTCATTTTTTGCATTTTATGGCCTAAAAAATAGAATTCTGCTTGATTCCCATATTTTCATGTGCTAAAGCCCACGCCGTCCAAGTGGTCCCGAAACACCCGGACTTCGATTGCCTAAAACTATTTCGAGCCATCAAATACGACCTAAGGAACCATAGTCACCGCCCCGCCATGATCGTTCCTCATTTTTTGTATTTTACGACCAAAAACCTAGAATTCCGCACGATTCCCATATTTTCGTGTGCTATGGCCCACGCCGGTTCCGGGGGCCCCGGGACCACTCGGAAGGCGTGGCACACGAAAAATGGGAATCGGACGAAATTCTAGTTTTTTGACCGTAAAATGCAAATAAATGAGGAGAGGTCATGAAGGAGCAGTGACTATGGTTCATTAGGTCGTATTTGATGGCCCGAAAATATTTTAGGCGATTCGGGTCCGGGGGGCCTGCCCACTGGGAAAGCGTGGGCTATATCACACGAAAATATGGGAATTGGCAGAATTCTAGTTTTTTGGCCGTAAAATGCAAATCAAGAGGAGCGGTCAGCGCAAGGAGGTGACTACGGTTCTTAATGTCGTATTTGATGGCCCGAAAAAAATTTAGTCGATCTGAATCCTGGGGGGCCGGCCCACTCGGAAGGCGTGGGTTATAGCACACGCAAATATGGGAATCAGGAGGAATTCTAATGTTTTGGCCGTATAATGCAAACAATGAGGAACGATCATGGCGGGGAGGTGACTATGGTTCCTTAGGTCGTATTTGATGGCCCGAAAATTTTTTAGGCGATCCGAGTCTGGGGGGACCGAGCCAACTCGGAAGGCGTCGGTTAAAGCAGACGAAAATATGGGAATTGGGCAGAATTCTTATTTTTTGGCCGTAAAACGCAAAACCTGAAGAACGATCATGGTGGGGCAGTGACTATGGTTCCTTAGGTAGTATTTCATGGCCCGAAAAAGTTTTGGGCGTTCGGGGTCCGGGGACCCACGCCCACTCGAAAGGCGTGGGCTGTAGCACACGAAAATATGGGAATCGCGCGAAATTCTAGTTTTTTGGCCGTAAAACGCAAAGAAATGAGGATCGGTCATGCCGAGGCGGTGACTATGGTTCTTAATGACGTATTTGATGGCCCAAATTATTTTTAGGCGATCCGAGTCTGGGGGCCCGACCCACTTATAATGCGTGGGCTATAGCACACGAAAATATGTGAATCGGGCGGAATTCTAGTTTTTTGGCTGTAAAATGCAAAATATGAAGAACGATCCTAGCGGAGCGGTTACTATGGTTCCTAAGGTCGTATTTCATGGCCCGTAAAAGTTTTAGGAAATCGAGGTCCTAGGGCCCGCGCCCACTCGGAAGGCGTGGGCTATAGCACACGCAAATATAGGAATCAGGCGGAATTCTAGTTTTTTGGTCGGAAACGCAAAAAACAAGGAATAGTCATGGAAGGGCGGTGACTATGGTTCCTTAGGTCATCTGTGATGGCCCGGAAAAATTTTAGGCGATCTAGTTCGTGGGCCCCGGGACCACTCGGAAGGCGTGGGCTATAACACACGAAAAAATGAGAATCAAGCGGAATTCTTGTTTTTTGGCCATAACATGCAAACAAACGAGGAACGGACATGGAGGGGCACTGACTATGGTTTCTTAGGTCTTATTAGATGGCCCAAAAACATTTTAGGCGATCGGGGTCCGGGGGGCCCGGGCCCACTCGAAAGGCGTGGTATAGCACACGAAAATATGGGTATTAGGCGAAATTCTAGTATTTTGGCCGTAAAACAAGGAGAGGCCATGGAAGGGTGGTGACTATGGTTCCTTAGGTTGTATTTGATGGCCCGAAAATATTTTAGGTGATCCGAGTCCGGGGCCCCCGACCCAATTGTAAGGCGTAGGCTATAGCACACGGAAATATGGGAATTGGGTGAAATTCTAGTTTTTTGGCCGTAAAATGCAAAAAATGAGGAACTATCATGGCGGAGCGGTAAATATGGTTCCTTAGGTCGTATTTCATTGCCCTGAAAAGTTTTAGGCGATCCGGGTCCTGGGGCCTGTGCCCACTCGGAAGGCGTGGGCTATAGCACACGAAAATATGGGAATCGGGCGGAATTCTAGTTTTTTGGTCGAAAACGCAAAAAAACGAGGAACGGTCATGGAAAGGCGGTGACTATGTTTCCATAGGTCGTATGTGATGGCCCAAAAATTTTTTAGGCGATCCGGTGGCCCACTCGAAGGCATGGGTTATATAGCACACGAAAATATGAGAATCGGGCGGAATTCTAGTTTTTTGGCCGTAAAACGCAAAAAATGAGGAACGATCACGACGAAGGGGTAAATACGGTTCCTTAGGTTGTATTTCATGGCCCGGAAAAGTTTTAGGCGATCGGGGTCCGGGGGCCCGTGCCCACTCAGAAGGCGTGGGCTATAGCACACGAAAATATGGAAATCGGGCGGAATTCTTATTTTTTGGCCGATAACGCAAAACAACGAGGAACGATCATGTTGGGATAGTGACTATGGTTCCTTAGGTTGTATGTGATGACCCGGAAAATTTTTAGGCGATCCGGTTTCGGGGGGCCAGGGCCCAATCGGAATGCGTGGGCTATAGCACACGAAAATATGAGAAACGGGCGAAATTCTAGTTTTTTGGTCGTAAAATGCAAAAAGACGAGGAGAGGTCATGGCGAGGCAGTGACTATGGTTCCTTAGGTCATATTTGATGGCCCTAAAATATTTTAGGCGATCCGGGTCCGGGGGCCTGCCCAGTGGAAATGCATGGGTTATACCATACGAAAATATGGGAATCGGGCGGAATTTAAGTTTTTTGGCCGTAAAATGCAAAACAAGAGGATCGGTCATGGCAATGCGGTGATTATGGTTCTCAATGTTGTATTTGATGGCCCGAAAAATTTTTAGGCGATCCGAATCCTGGGGGCCCAGCCCACTCGGAAGTCGTGGGCTATAGCACTCGAAAATATGGGAATCGGGCAGAATTCTTGTTTTTTGGCCGTAAAACGCAACAAATGAGCAATGATAATGGTGGGGCGGTGACTATGGTTCCTTAGGTTGTATTTGATGGCCCAAAAACATTTTAGGCGATGCGAGTCTGGGGGCCCGACCCACTTGTAAGGCCTGGGCTATAGCATACGAAAATATGGGAATCATGCGGAATTCTAGTTTTTTGGCCGTAAAATGCAAAAAATTAGGAACGATCACGGCGGAGATGTAACTATGGTTCCTTAAGTTGTATTTCATGGCCCTGAAAAGTTTTAGGCGATCGGGGTCCTGGGGCCAGTGCCCACTCGGAAGACGTGGGCTATAGCACACGAAAATATGGGAATCGGGCGGAATTCTAGTTTTTTGGTCGAAAACGCAAAAAAACGAGGAACGGTCATGGAAAGGCGGTGACTATGGTTCCATAGGTCGTTTGTGATGGCCCAAAATTTTTTTAGGTGATCCGGTGGCCCACTCGAAGGCGTGGGTTATAGCACACGAAAATATGAGAATCGGGCGGAATTCTAGTTTTTTGGCCGTAAAACGCAAAAAATGAGGAACGATCACGACGGAGCGGTAAATATGGTTCCTTAGGTTGTATTTCATGGCCCGGAAAAGTTTTAGGCGATCGGGGTCCGGGGGCCCGTGCCCGCTCAGAAGGCGTGGGCTATGGCACACGAAAATATGGAAATCGGGCGAAATTCTTGTTTTTTGGCCGATAACGCAAAAAAACGAGGAACGATCATGTCGGGATAGTGACTATGGTTCCTTAGGTTGTATGTGATGACCCGGAAAATTTTTAGGCGATCCGGTTTCGGGGGGGCAGGGCCCAATCGGAAGGCGTAGGTAGCACACGAAAATATGAGAATCGGGCGGAATTCTAGTTTTTTGGCCGTAAAATGCAAAACAACGTGGAGAGGTCATGGCGAGGCAGTGACTATGGTTCCTTAGGACATATTTGATGGCCCTAAAATATTTTAGGCGATCCGGGTCCGGGGTCTGCCCAGTGGGAATGCATGGGCTATATCACACGAAAATATGGGAATCGGGCGGAATTTTAGATTTTTGGCCGTAAAATGCAAAACAAGAGGATCGGTCATGGCAATGCGGTGATTATGGTTCTCAATGTCATATTTGATGGCCCTAAAAATTTTTAGGAGATCTGAATCCGGGGGGCCCGGCCCACTTGGAAGGCGTGGGCTATAGCACACGAAAATATTTGAATCGGGTCGTATAACGCAAAAAATGAGGAACGATCATGGCAGGGTGGTGACTATGGTTCCTTAGGTCATATTTGATGGCCTGGAAAGTTTTTAGGCGATCCGGTTCTGGGGGGCCCGAGCCCACTCGAAAGGCGTAGGCTAAAGCACACGAAAATATGGGAATTGGGCGGAATTCTAGTTTTTTGGTCGTAAAAAGCAAAATCTGAAGAACGATCATGGCCGGGTGGTGACTATGGTTCTTTAGGTCATATTTCATGGACCGGAAAAGTTTTAGGCGATCGGGGTCAGGGGGCCCGTGCCCACTTAGAAGGCGTGGGATATAACAAACGAAAATATGGGAATCAGGCGGAATTCTATTTTTTGGCCGAAAATGCAAAACAATGAGGAACGGTCATGGCGGGGCGGTGACTATGGTTCCTTAGGTCCTATTTGATGGCCCGGAAAATTTTTATGCGATCCAGTTCTGGGGGGCCAGGGCCCACTCGGAAGGCGTGGGCTATAGCACACCAAAATAGGAGAATCAGGCGGAATTCTAGTTTTTTGGCCGTAAAACGCAAAATATGAGGAACGATCACGGCGGAGTTGTAACTATGGTTCCTTAGGTCATATTTCATTGCCCGGAAAAGTTTTAGGCGATCGAGGTCTAGAGGCCCGTGCCCACTCGGAAGGCGTGGGCTATAGCACACGAAAATATGGGAATCAAGAGGAATTCTAGTTTTTTTGTCGAAAACGCAAAAAAAGAGGAATGATCATGGCGGGGCGGTGACTATGATTCCTTAGGTCGTATGTGATGGACCGAAAAAAATTTAGGCGATCCGGTTCCGGGAGGCCAGGGCCCACTCGGAAGGCGTGGGCTATAGCACACGAAAATATGAGAATCGGGCGGAATTTTAGTTTTTTGGACGTAAAATGCAAAACAACGAGGAGAGGTCATGGCGAGGAAGTGACTATGGTTCCTTTGGTCATATTTGATGGCCCTAAAATATTTTAGGCGATCCGGGTCCGGGGGCCTGCCCAGTGGGAATGCATGGGCTATACCACACGAAAATATGGGAATCGGGCGGAACCCCCGGACCCCGATCGCCTAAGATTTTTCCGGACCATCAAATATGATCTAAGGAACCATAGCCACCGCCCCGCCATGACCTTTCCTCATGTTTTGCATTTTACAGCCAAAAAACTACAATTCCGCCTGATTCCCATATTTTCGTGTGCGATAGCAAACCCATGCCTTCCGAGTGAGCCGGCCACCCCAGACTCGAATCGCCTAAAAGTTATTCGGTCCATCGAATACTACCTGAGGAACCATAGTCACCACCCCACCATGATCGTTCCTCATTATTTGCATTTTTTGGCAAAAAAAACTAGAATTCCGCCCGATTCCCATATTTTCGTGTGATATAGCCCACGCCTTTCAAGTGGTCCCGGGACCCCCAGACCCCGATCGCCTAAAAATTTTTCGGACCATCAAATAAGACCTAAGGAACCATAGTAACCGCCCCGCCATGATCGTTTCTCATTTTTTGCATTTAACGGCCAAAAAACTAGTATTCTGCCCTATTCCCATATTTTCGTGTGCTATAGCCCACGCCTTCCAAGTGGTCCTGGGACTCCCGAACCCCGATCGCCTAAATTTTTTTCCGGGCCATCAAATACGACCTAAGGAACCATAGTCACCGCCCCGCCATGATCGTTCCTCATTTTTTGCATTTTACGGACAAAAAACTAGAATTCCTCCTGATTCCCATATTTTTGTGAGCTATAGCCCTTGCCTTCCAAGTGGTCCTAGGACCCCCAGACCCCGATCGCCTAAAATTTTCCCAGGCCATCAAATACGACCTAAGGAACCATAGTCACCGCCCTGCCATGACTGTTTCTTCATTGTTTTCCGTTTTACAGCCAAAAACATATAATTCTGCCCGATTTCCATATTTTCATGTGCATAGCCCACGCCTTTCAAGTGGTCCCGGGACCTCTAGACCCCGATCGCCTAAAATTTTTCTGGACCATCAAATACAACCTATGGAACCATAGTCACCGCCCCACCATGATCGTTCCTCATTTTTTGCATTTTACGGCAAAAAACTAGAATTCTGCTTGATTCCCATATTTTCGTGTGATATAGCACACGCCTTCCAAGTGGTCCCGGACTCCGATCGCCTAAAGTTTTTCTGGGCCATCACATACGACCTAAGGAACCATAGTCACCGCCCCGCCATTATCGTTCCTCATATTTTGCTTTTTCCGGCCAAAAAACTAGAATTCCGCCTGATTCCCATATTTTCGTTTGCTATCCTTCCCAGTGGGTAGGGGCCCCCGGAACCGGATCGCCTAAAACTTTTCCGGGCAATCAAATACGACCTAAGGAACCATAGTCACTGCCCCTCCATGACATTTCCTCATTTTTTGCATTTTACGGCCAAAATATTAGAATTCAGCCCGATTTCCATATTTTCATTTGCTATGGCCCACGCCTTCCAAGTGGTCCCGGGACCCCCGGACCCCAATCACCTAAAAATTTTCCGGTCCATCAAATAAGACCTATGTAACCATAGTCACCGCCCCGCCATGATCGTTCCTCAGTTTTTGCATTTTACGGCCAAAAAACTAGAATTCCGCCCGATTCCCATATTTTCGTGTGCTATAGCCCACGCCTTCCGAGTGAGCCGGCCACTAAAATAGTCACCGCCCCACCATGATCGTTATATGGTCCATCGAATACTACCTAAGGAACCATAGTCACCGCCCCACCATGATCGCTCCTCATTTTTTGCATTTTTCGGCAAAAAAACTAGAATTCCGCCCGATTCCCATATTTTCGTGTGCTATAGCCCACGCCTTTCAAGTGGTCCCGGGACCCCCAGACCCCGATCGCCTAAAATTTTTCCGGACCATCAAATACGACCTAAGGAACCATAGTCACCACCCCGCCATGACCTTTGCTCATGTTTTGTAATTTACAGCCAAAACACTAGAATTCCGTCTGATTCCCATATTTTCGTGTGCTATAGCCCTCACCTTCCGTGTGGGCCAGGACCCCCGCACGCGGATCGCTTAAAAATTTTTCGGGCCATCAAATACGACCTTGAGAACCATAGATACCGCCCTGCCATGACCGTTCCTCGTTGTTTTGCATTTTACGGCCAAAAACCTAGAATTTCGCCCGATTCCCATATTTTCGTGTGCTATAGCTCACGCCTTCCAAGTGGTCCTTGGACCCCGATCGCCAAACATTTTTCCGGGCCATAAAATAAAACTTAAGGAACTATAGTCACCACCCCGCCATGATCGTTCCTCATTTTTTGCATTTTACGGCCAAAAAACTAGAATTCCGCCTGATTCCCATATTTTCTTGTGCTATAGCCCACACCTTCCAAGTGGTCCCCGGACCCCGATCCCCTAAAAATTTTTCGGGCCATCAAATACGACCTAAGAAACCATAGTAACCGCACCGCCATGATCGTTCCTCATTTTTTGCATTTACCGGCAAAAAAACTAGAATTGAGCCTGATTCCCATATTTTCGTGTGCTATAGCCCTCGCCTTCCAAGTGGTCCCTGGACCCCCAAACCCCGATCGCCTAAAAATTTTCCGGGCCATTACCATTCCTCATTTTTTGCATTTTTCGGCCAAAAAACTAGAATTATCTCCGATTCCCATATTTTCGTGTGCTATCCCACACCTTGCCAATGGGTAGGGCCCCACGGAGCCAGATCGCCTAATATTTTTGCGGGCCATCAAATACGTCCTAAGGAACCATAGTCACCGCCCCGCCATGACCTATCCTCATTTTTTGCATTTTCGGCAAAAACCTAGAATTTCGCTCGACTCCCATATTTTCGTGTGCCATAGACCGGGCCTTCCAAGTGGTCCTGAGACTCCCGGACCCCGATCGCCTAAAATTTTTCCGGGCCATCAAATACAACCTAAAGAGCCATAGTAACCACCCTGCCATTACCGTTCCTCCTCTTTTTGCGTTTTACTGCCAAAAAACTAGAATTCCGCCCGATTCCCATATTTTCGTGGGCAATAACCCACGCCTTCCGAGTGGGCCAGCCCCCCCAGATTGTGATCGCCTAAAATTTTTTCGGGCCATCAAATACGACCTAAGGAACCATAGTCACTGCACCGCCGTTCCCCATTTTTTGAATTTTTCGGCCTAAAAACTAGAATTCCGCCCGATTCTCATATTTTTGTGTGCTATAGCCCACCCCTTCCAAGTGGTCCCGGGACCACCGGACTCCGGATCGCCTAAAAGTTTTCCAGGCCATCAAATACGACCTAAGGAACCATAGTCACCGAACCTCCATGATCGTTCCTCATATTTTTGCATTTTTCGGCCAAAAAACTAGAATTACGCCTGATTCCTATATTTTCGTGTGCGATAGCCTTCGCCTTCCGAGTGGTCCCGGGCCCCCTGGACCCCGATCGCATAAAATTTTCCCGGGCCATAAAATATGACCTAAGGAACTATAGTCACCGCCCCGCCATGATCGTTCCTCATTTTTTGCATTTTTCGGCAAAAAAACTAGAATTTCGCCCGATTCCCATATTTTCGTGTGCTATCGCCCACGCATTTCAATTGATCCCGGGACTCCCGGACCCCGATCGACTAAACTATTTCCAGGGCATCAAATACGACCTAAGGAACCATAGTCAACGCCCCTCCATGATCGTTCCCTCATATTTTGCATTTTACGGCGAAAAAACTAGAATTCCACATGATTCCCATATTTACTTGTGCTATAGCCCACGCCTTCCAAGTGGCCCAGGACCCCCAGACCCCGTTCGCCTAAAAAAATTTCGGACCATCAAATACGACCTAAGGAACCATAGTCACCGCCCCGCCATGACCTTTCCTCATATTCTGAATTTTACATCCAAAAAACAAGAATTCCGCCCGATTCCCATATTTTCATGTGCTATAGTCCACGCCTTCCAAGCGGTCCAGGGACCCTCGGACCCCGATCGCTTAAAATTTTTTAGGGCCAGAAAATATGACCTAAAGAACCATAGTCACCGCCCTGCCATGATCGTTCCTCATTTTTTGCGTTTTTCGGCAAAAAACCTAAAATTTCGCCTGATTCCCATATTTTCGTTTGATATAGCCCACGCCTTCCCAATGGATAACCCCCCCGGGAGCCGGATTGCCTAAAATTTTTCCAGGCCATCAAATACGACCAAAGGAACCATGGTCACTGCCCCGCCATGACCTTTCCACATTTTTTGCATTTTATGGCAAAAGAATTAGAATTCCACCCGATTCCCATATTTTCGTGTGCTATAGCCCACGCCTTCCAAGTGGTCCCGAGACGCCCGAACCCTGATCGCCTAAAAATTTTCTGGGCCATCAAATATGACCTAAGGAACCATAGTCACCTCCCTGCCATGATCGTTCCTATTGTTTTGCGTTTTTCAAGAAAAAATCTAGAATTCCACCTGATTCCCATGTTTTCGTGTGCTATAGCCCACGCCTTCCGTGTAAGCCGGTGCCCGCCGGACTCGATTCGCCTAAAAATTTTCTGGGCCATCCAATACGACATAAGGAACCATAGACACCGCCTCACCATGATCGTTCCTCATTTTTTGCATTTTTCGGCCAAAAAACAAGAATTCCGCCCGATTCCCATATTTTCGTGTGCAATAGCCCACGCCTTTCGAGTGGGCCAGCCCCCCCCCCCCAAACTGTGATCGCCTAAAAAAAATTCGGGCCATCAAATACAACCTAAGGAACCATAGTCACTGCACCGCCATGATCTTCCCCCATTTTTTGAATTTTTCGGCCAAAAAACTAGAATTCCGCCCGATTCCCATATTTTTGTGTGCTATAGCCCACCCCTTCCAAGTGGTCCCGGGACCACCGGACCTCGGATCGCCTAAAAGTTTTCTGGGCCATCAAATATGACCAAAGGAACCATGGTCACTTCCCCATCTTGACCTTTCTTCATTTTTTGCATTTTATGGCAAAAAAACTAGAATTCCGCGCGATTCCCATATTTTCGTGTGCTATAGCCCACGCCTTCCAAGTGGTCCCGGGACCCCCAGACTCCGGATCGCCTAAAATTTTTCTGGGCCATCAAATACGACCTAATGAACCATAGTCATCGCCCCGCCATGATCATTCCTCATGTTTAGCGTTTTTTGGTAAAAAAACTAGAATTCCGCGCGATTCCCATATTTTCGTGTGCTATAGCCCACGCATTCCGAGTGGTCCAGGGCCCCCCGGACCCCGATCGCCTAAAAATTTTCCATACCATCAAATACGACCTAAGGAACCATAGTCACCGTCTCGCCATGATCGTTCTTCATTTTTTGCAATTTACGGCCGAAAAACTAGAATTCCGTGCGATTCCCATATTTTCTTGTGCTATAGCCCACGCATTCCGAGTGTTCCCGGGCCCCCTGGACCCCGATCGCCTAAAATTTTTCTGTACCAAAAGATACGACCTAAGGAACCATAGTCATCGCCCCCCCATGATCGTTCCTCATATTTTGCGTTTTTGGCCAAAAACTAGAATCCCGCCCGATTCCCATATTTTTGTGTGCGCCCACGCCTTCCGAGTGGGCCGACCTCCCCCGACTCGGATCGCCTAAAAAGTTTTCGGGCCAACAAATACGACCTAAGGAACCATAGTCACCGCCCCACCATGAACGTTCCTCATTTTTTGCATTTTACGGCCAAAATAACTAGAATTCCACTTGATTCCCATATTTTCGTGTGCTATAGCCCATGCCTTCCCAGTGGGTAGCCCCCCGGAACCCGATTGCCTAAAATTTTTCCAAGCCATCAAATAAGACCTAAGGAACCATAGTCACCGACCCGCCATGACCTTTCCTAATTTTTTGCATTTTACGGCCAAAAAACTAGAATTCTGCCCGATTCCCATATTTTCGTGTGTTATAGCCCATGCCTTCCCAGTGGTCCCGGGACGCCCGGGCCCTAATCGCCGAAAATTTTTCTGGGCCATCAAATATGACTTAAGGAACCATAGTCACCGCCCCGCCATCATTGTTCCTAATGTTTTGCGTTTTTTGCGAAAATATCTTGAATTTCACCCGATTCCCATATTTTCGTGTGCTATAACCCACGCCTTCCGTGTGGGCCAGCCCCCCGGACTCGGTTCGTCTAAAATTTTTTCGGGCCATAAAATACGACATGATGAACCATAGTCACCGCTCCACCATGATCGTTCCTCATTTTTGCGTTTTTCTTCAAAAAAAACTAGAATTCCGCCTTATTCCCATATTTTCTTGTGCTATAGCCCACGCCTTACAAGTGGGTCGTCCACCCAATACTCGGATCGCATAAAAGTATTTCGGTCCATCAAATACGAATTAAGGAACCATAGTTACCGCACCAACATCATCGTTCCCCATTTTCTGAATTTTTCAGCCTAAAAACTAGAATTCCGCCCGATTCCCATATTTTCGTGTTCTATAGCTCACACCTTCCCAGTGGGTAGGGCCCCCCGAAATCGGATCGCCTAAATTTTTTCCGGGCAATCAAATACGACCTAAGGAACCATAGTCACCGCCCCGCCATGACATTTACTCATTTTTGGCATTTTACGGCCAAAACACTAGAATTATGCCCGATTCCCATATTTTCGTGTGCTAGCCCACTCCTTCAAGTGGTCCCGGAACCCCCGGACCCCGATCGCCTAAGATTTTTTTAGACCATAAAATACGACCTAAGGAACCATAGTCACCGCCCCGCCATGACGTTTCCTCATGTTTTGCATTTTACAGCCAAAAAACTAGAATTCCGCCCGATTCCCATATTTTCGTGTGCTATATAGCCCACGCCTTCCGAGTGGGCGTGGGCGAGCCCGAACGTCTAAAAATTTTCCGGGCCATGAAATACGACCTAAAGAAGCATAGTTACCGCCCCGCCATTACCATTCCTCATATTTTGCGTTTTACGGCCAAAAAATTAGAATTTTGCCTGATTCCCATATTTTCGTGTGCTATAGCCCACGCCTTCCAAGTGGTCCCGGGACTCCCGGACCCCGATCGCCTAAAATTTTTATGGGCCATTAAATACGACCTAAGGAACCATAGTCACCGCCCCGCCATGATCGTTCCTCATATTTTGCTTTTTGGGCCAAAAAACTAGAAGTTTGCATGATTCCCATATTTTCGTTTGCTATAGCCCACGCCTCCCCAGTGGGTAGGGCCCCCCGGAACTGGATTGCCTAAAACAATTTTGGGCCATCAAATACGACCTAGGGAACCATAGTCACCACCCCGCCATGACCTTTCCTCATGTTTTGCATTTTACGGCCAAAACACTAGAATTCCGTCCGATTCCCATATTTGCGTGTGCTATAGCCCACACATTCCGAGTGGGCCAGGACCCCCGGATGCGGATTGCTTAAAAAATTTTCGGGCCATCAAATACGACCTTGAGAACCATAGATACCGCGCTGCCATGACCGTTCCACGTTGTTTTGCGTTTTAATTTTTCCGGGCCATCAAATAAAACTTAAGGAACCATAGTCACCACCCCGCCATGATCGTTCCTCATTTTTTGCATATTACGGCCAAAAAACTAGAATTCCTCCCGATTCCCATATTTTCGTGTGCTACAGCCCACGCCTTCCAAGTGGTCCCAGGACCCCGATCCGCTCAAATATTTTCGGGCCATCATATACGACCTAAGGAACCATAATCACCGCACCGCCATGATCGTTCCTCATTTTTTGCATTTTCCGGCAAAAAAACTAGAATTCCGCCCGATTCCCATATTTTTGTGTGCAGCCCACGCCTTCCAAGTGGTCCCGGGACCCCCGGACCCCGATCGCCTAAAATTTTTCAGGGCCATAAAATACGACCTAAAGAACAATAGTCACTGCTCCGCCATGATTATTCCTCATTTTTTGCTTTTTTCAGCAAAAAAACTAGAATTTCGCCCGATTCCCATATTTTCTTGTGCTATAGCCATCGCCTTCCGAGTGGTCCCGGGCACCCCTGACGCCGATCGCATAAAATGTTTCGGAGCCATCAAATACGACCTAAGGAACCTTAGTCACCGCCCCGCCATGATCGTTCCTCATTTTTTGCGTTTTTCGGCAAAAAAACTAGAATTTCGCCCGATTCCCATATTTTTGTGTGCTATATAGCCCACGCCTTCCAAGTGGTCCCGGGACTCCGGGACCCCCGGATCATCTAAAAGTTTTCTGGTCCATCAAATACGACCTAATGAACCATATTCACTGCCTCGCCATGATCATTCCTCATGTTTTGCGTTTTTCGGTCAAAAAACTAGAATTCCGCGCGATTCCCATATTTTGGTGTGCTATAGCCCACGCATTCCGAGTGGTCCCGGGCCCCACAGACCCCGATCGCCTAAAATTTTTCCGTACCATAAAAAAAGACTTAAGGAACCATAGTCATCGCCCTGCCTTGATCGTTCCTCATATTTGGCATTATTTGGCCAAAAAACTAGAATTCCGCCCTATTCCCATATATTCGTTTGCAATATCCCACGCCTTCAAGTGGTCCTGGGACACCACGGACCCCGATAGCCTAAAATTTTCCGGGCCATCAAATACGACCTAAGGAACCATAGTCACCTCCCCGCCATGATCGTTCCTCATTTATTGAATTTTTCTGCCAAAAAACTATAATTTCGCCCGATTCCCATATTTTCGTTTGTTTTAACCCACGCGTTTCAAGTGGTCCCGGGACCCCCGGACCCCGAACGACTAACATTTTTCCGGGCCATCCAATACGACCTAAGGAACCATAGTCACCGACCCCGCCATGAGCTTTCCTCATGTTTTGCATTTTACGGCAAAAAAACTAGAATTATGCCCGATTCCCATATTTTCGTGTGCTAGCCCACACCTTCAAGTGGCCCCGAAATCACCGGACCCCGATCGCCTAAGATTTTTTCGGACCATAAAATATGACCTAAGGAACCATAGTCACCGCCCCTCCATAACCTTTCCTCATGTTTTGCATTTTACGGCAAAAAAACTAGAATTCCTCTCGATTCCCATATTTTCGTGTGCTATAGCCCACGCCTTCCGAGGGGGCGTGTGCTCCCGGACCCCGAACGTCTAAAAAGTTTCCGGGCCATGAAATATGACCTAAAGAACCATAGTTACCGCCCCTCCATTACCATTCCTCATAGTTTCCATTTTACGGCCAAAAAAATTACAATTTCGCTTGATTCCCATATTTTCGTGTGCTATAACCCACGCCTTCCAAGTGGTCCCGGGACTCCCGGACCCCGATCGCCTAAAATTTTTACGAGCCATTAAATACGACCTAAGGAACCATATTCACCACCCCTCCATGATCATTCCTCATATTTTGCTTTTTTGGGCCAAAAAACTAGAAGTTTGCATGATTCCCATATTTTCGTTTGCTATAGCCCACGCCTCCCCAGTGGGTAAGGCCCTCCGGAACTGGATTGCCTAAAATATTTTTGTGCCATCAAATAACACCTAAGGAACCATAGTCACCACCCCGCCATGACCTTTCCTCATGTTTTGCATTTTACGGCCAAAACACTAGAATTCCGTCTGATTCCCATATTTGCGTGTGCTATAGCCCACACATTCCGAGTGGGCCAGGACCCCCGGATGCGGATTGCTTAAAAAATTTTCGTGCCATCAAATACGACCTTGAGAACCATATATACCGCCCTGCTATGACCGTTCCACGTTGTTTTGCGTTTTAATTTTTCCGGGCCATCAAATAAGACTTAAGGAACCATAGTCACCACCCCGCCATGATCGTTCCTCATTTTTTTTATTTTACGGCGAAAAAACTAGAATTCCGCCCGATTCCCATATTTTCGTATGCTATAGCCCACGCCTTCCAAGTGGTCCCAGGATCCCTGAACCCCGATCCCCTAAAAATTTTTTCGGGCCATCATATACGACCTAAGGAACCATAGTCATCGCACCGCAAAGATCATTCCTCATTTCATGCATTTTTCGGCAAAAAAACTAGAATTCCGCCTGATTCCCATATTTTCGTGTGCTATAGCCCACGCCTTCCAAGTGGTCCCGGGACTCCCGGACCCCGATCGCCTAAAATTTTTCAGGGCCATATAATATGATATAAAGAACAATAGTCAGTGCTCCGCCATGATTATTCCTCATTTTTCACATTTTTCGGCCAAAAAACTAGAATTACGCCTGATTCCCATATTTTCGTGTGCCATAGCCCTCGCCTTCCGAGTGGTCCCGGGCCCCCTGGACCCCGATCCCATAAAAAATTTTCGGGCCATCATATACGACCTAAGGAACCTTAGTCGCCGCACCGCCATGATTGTTCCTCATTTTTTTGCGTTTTTCGACAAAAAAACTAGAATTCCGCCAGATTCCCATATTTTCGTGTGCTATATAGCCCATGCCTTCCAAGTGGTCCCGGGACCCCAGACCCCCGGATCGCCTAAAATTTTTCTGGTCCGTCAAATACGACCTAATGAACCATAGTCACCGCTCCGCCATGATTATTACTCATTTTTTGTATTTTTCGGCCAAAAAACTAGAATTCCGCCCCATTCCCATATTTTCATGTGCTATAGCCCACACATTCCGAGTGGGCCAGGACCCCCGGATGCGGATTGCATAAAAACATTTCGGGCCATCAAATACGACCTTGAGAACCATAGATACCGCCCTGCCATGACCGTTTCTCATATTTGGCATTTTTTGGCCAAAAAACTAGAATTCTACCCGATTCCCATATTTTCGTGTGTGCCCTCGCTTTCCGAGTGGGCCGGCCCCCGCGGACTCGGATAGCCTAAAATTTTTTCGGGCAATCAAATACGTCCTAAGGAACCATAGTCACCATCCTGTCATGATCGTTCCTCATTCTTTGCATTTTACGGCCAAAAAACTAGAATTCCACCCGATTCCCATATTTTCGTTTGCAATAGCCCACGCCTTCCAAGTGGTCCTGGGACACCCCGGACCCCGATAGCCTAAAATTTTCTGGGCCATCAAATACGACCTAAGAAACCATAGTCACAGCCCCGCCATGACCGTTCCTCATTTTTTTGTGATTTACGACCAAAAAACTAGAATTCCGCTTGATTCCCATATTTTCGTGTGCAATAACCCGCACATTCCAAGTGGTCCCGGGACCCCCGGAGTCTGATCACCTAAAACTTTTTCGGGCCATCAAATAAGACCTATGGAACCATAGTCACCGCCCCACTATGATCGTTCCTCAATTTTTACATTTTACGGCCAAAACAATTGATTTCCGCCTGATACCCATATTTTCGTGTACTATATAGCCCACACCTTCCAAGTGGTCCCAGGACCTCCGGACATAGATCGCCTAAAAAATTTTTGGGCCATCAAATAAGACCTAAGGAACCATAGTCACCTCCCCGTCATGATCGTTCCTCATTTTTTGAATTTTTCGGCCAAAAAACTATAATTCCGTCCGATTCTCATATTTTCGTTTGCCCACGCCATTCAAATGGACCCGGGACCCTCGGACCCCGAATGCCTAACATTTTTCCGGGCCATCCAATACGACATAAGGAACCATAGTCACCGACCCCGCCATGAGCTTTCCTCATGTTTTGCATTTTACGGCCAAAAAACTAGAATTATGCCCGATTCCCATATTTTTCGTGTGCTAGCCCACGCCTTCAAGTGGTCCCGGAACCTCCGGACCCCGATCGCCTAAGATTTTTCCGGACCATAAAATACGACCTAAGGAACCATAGTCACCGCCCCGCCATGACCTTTCCTCATGTTTTGCATTTTACGGCCAAAAAACTAGAATTCCGCCCGATTCCCATATTTTCGTGTGCTATAGCCCACGCCTTCCAAGTGTGCGTTGGCCCCCGGACCCCGAACGTCTAAAAATTTTTCGGGCCATGAAATATGACCTAAAGAACCATAGTTACCGCCCCGCCATTACCATTCCTCATATTTTGCGTTTTACAGCCAAAAAATTAGAATTTCGCCTGATTCCCATATTTTCGTGTGCTATAGCCCACGCCTTCCAAGTGGTCCCGGAACTCCGGGACCCCGATCGCCTAAAATTTTTCCGGGCCATCAAATACGACCTAAGGAACCATAGTCACCGCCCCGCCATGATCGTTCCTCATATTTTGCTTTTTTGGGCCAAAAAACTAGAAGTTTGCATGATTCCCATTTTTTGTGTACTATAGCCCACGCCTCCCCAGTGGGTAGGGGCCCCTGGAACTGGATTCCCTAAAAACCATTCGGGCCATTAAATACGACCTAAGGAACCATAGTCACCACCCCGCCATGACCTTTCCTCATGTTTTGCATTTTATGGCCGAAACACTAGAATTCCATCCGATTCCCATATTTGCGTGTGCTATAGCCCGCACATTCCGAGTGGGCCAGGAACCCCGGACGTGGATTGCTTAAAAGATTTTCGGGCCATCAAATACGACCTTGAGAACCATAGATACCGCCCTACTATGACCGTTCCACGTTGTTTTTCGTTTTAATTTTTTCGGGCCATCAAATAAGACTTAAGGAACCATAGTCACCACCCCGCCATGATCGTTCCTCATTTTTTACATTTTACGGCCAAAAAAGTAGAATTCCGCCCGATTCCCAAATTTTCGTGTGCTATAGCCCACGCCTTCCAAGTGATCCCAGGACCCTTGGACCCCGATCCCCTAAAAAATTTTCGGGCCATCATATACGACCTAAGGAACCATAGTCACCGCACCGCCATGATCGTTCCTCATTTTTTGCATTTCTCGGCAAAAAAATTAGAATTCCGCCCGATTCTCATATTTTCGTGTGCTATAGCCCACGCCTTCCAAGTGGTCCCGGGACCCCCGGACCCCGATCGCCTAAAATTTTTCAAGGCCATAAAATATGACCTAAAGAACAATAGTCACTACTCCGCCATGATTATTCCTCATTTTTTGTATTTTTCGGCCAAAAAACTAGAATTCCGCCCCATTCCCATATTTTCGTGTGCTATTCGCCCACGCATTCCGACTGGTCCCGGGCCCCACGGACCCCGATCGCCTAAAATTTTTCCGTACCATAAAAAAAGACTTAAGGAACCATAGTCACCGCCCCGCCTTGATCGTTCCTCATATTTGGCATTTTTTGGCCAAAAAACTAGAATTCCGCCCGATTCCCATATTTTCGTTTGTGCCCACGCCTTCCGAGTCGGCCGGCCCCCCGGACTCGGATCGCCTAAAAAATTTTCGGGCAATCAAATACGTCCTAAGGAACCATAGTCACCGTCCCGTCATGATCGTTCCTCATTCTTTGCATTTTACGGCCAAAAAACTAGAATTCCACCCGATTCCCATATTTTCGTTTGCAATAGCCCACGTCTTCCAAGTGGTCATGGGACACCCCGGACCCCGATAGCCTAAAATTTTCTGGGCCATCAAATACGACTTAAGAAACCATAGTCACAGCCCCGCCATGACCGTTCCTCATTTTTTTGTGATTTACGACCATAAAAGTAGAATTCCGCTTGATTCCCATATTTTCGTGTGCTATAGCCCGCGCATTACAAGTGGTCCCGGGACCCCTGGACTCCGATCACCTAAAAAATTTTCGGGCCATCAAATAAGACCTAAGGAACCATAGTCACCTCCCTACTATGATCGTTCCTCAATTTTTATATTTTACGGCCAAAATAATAGATTTCCGCCCGATTCCCATATTTTCGTGTGCTATATAGCCCACACTTTCCAAGTGGTCCCGGGATCTCCGGACACCGATCGCCTAAAAAATTTTTGGGCCATCAAATAAGACCTAAGGAACCATAGTCACCTCCCCGCCATGATCGTTCCTCATTTTTTGAATTTTTTGGCCAAAAAACTATAATTCCGTCCGATTCCCATATTTTCGTTTTCCCACGCCTTTCAAGTGGTCCCGGGACCCTCAGACCCCGAACGCCTAACATTTTTTCGGGCCATCCAATACGACCTAAGGAACCATAGTCACCGACCCCGCCATGAGCTTTCCTCATGTTTTGCATTTTACGGCCAAAAAACTAGAATTATGCCCGATTCCCATATTTTCGTGTGCTAGCCCACGCCTTCAAGTGGTCCCAGAACTCCCCGGACCCCGATCGCCTAAGATTTTTCTGGACCATAAAATACGACCTAAGGAACCATAGTCTCCGCCCCGCCATGACCTTTCCTCATGTTTTGCATTTTATGGCCAAAAACTAGAATTCCGCCCGATTCCCATATTTTCGTGTGCTATAGCCCACGCCTTCCAAGTGTGCGTGGGCCCCCGGACCCCGAACGTCTAAAAATTTTCCGGGCCATGAAATACGACCTAAATAACCATAGTTACCGCCCCGCCATTACCATTCCTCATATTTTGCGTTTTACGGCCAAAAAATTAGAATTTTGCCTGATTCCCATATTTTCGTGTGCTATAGCCCACGCCTTCCAAGTGGTCCCGGGACTCTGGGACCCCCATCGCCTAAAATTTTTTCGGGCCATCAAATACTACCTAAGGAACCATAGTCACCGCCCCGCCATGATCGTTCCTCATATTTTGCTTTTTTGGGCCAAAAAACTAGAAGTTTGCATGATTCCCATATTTTCGTTTACTATAGCCCACGCCTCCCCAGTGGGTAGGGGCCCCCGAAACTGGATTCCCTAAAAAACTTTCGGGCCATTAAATACGACCTAAGGAACCATAGTCACCACCCCGCCATGACCTTTCCTCATGTTTTGCATTTTACGGCCAAAACACTGGAATTCCGTCCGATTCCCATATTTGCGTGTGCTATAGCCCACACATTCCGAGTGGGCCAGGAACTCCGGACGCGGATTGCTTAAATTTTTTTAGGGCCATCAAATACGACCTTGAGAACCATAGATATCTCCCTACAATGACCGTTCCACGTTGTTTTGCGTTTTAATTTTTTCGGGCCATCAAATAAGACTTAAGGAACCATAGTCACCACCCCGCCATGATCGTTCCTCATTTTTTACATTTTACGGCCAAAAAAGTAGAATTCCGCCCGATTCCCAAATTTTCGTATGCTATAGCCCACGCCTTCCAAGTGATCCCAGGACCCTTGGACCCCGATCCCCTAAAAAGTTTTCGGGCCATCATATACGACCTAAGGAACCATAGTCACCGCACCGCCATGATCGTTCCTCATTTTTTGCATTTCTCGGCAAAAAAATTAGAATTCCGCCCGATTCTCATATTTTCGTGTGCTATAGCCCACGCCTTCCAAGTGGTCCCGGGACCCCCGGACCCCGATCGCCTAAAATTTTTCAAGGCCATAAAATACGACCTAAATAACAATAGTCACTACTCCGCCATGATTATTCCTCATTTTTTGTATTTTTCGGCCAAAAAACTAGAATTCCGCCCCATTCCCATATTTTCGTCCCGGGCCCCACGGATCCCGATCGCCTAAAATTTTTCTGTACCATAAAAGAAGACTTAAGGAACCATAGTCACCGCCCCGCCTTGATCGTTCCTCATATTTGGCATTTTGTGGCCAAAAAAATAGAATTCCGCCCGATTCCAATATTTTCGTGTGTGCCCACGCCTTCCGAGTGGGCCGAATCCCCCGGACTCGGATCGCCTAAAAACTTTTCGAGCAATCAAATACGTCCTAAGGAACCATAGTCACCGTCCCGTCATGATCGTTCCTCATTCTTTGCATTTTACGGCCAAAGAACTAGAATTCCACCCGATTCCCATATTTTCGTTTGCAATAGCCCACGCTTTCCAAGTGGTCCTGGAACACCCCGGACCCCGATAGCCTAAAATTTTCTGGGCCATCAAATACGACCTAAGAAAACATAGTCACAGCCCCGCCATGACCGTTCCTCATTTTTTTTTGTGATTTACGGCAAAAAACTAGAATTCCGCTTGATTCCCATATTTTCGTGTGCTATAGCCCGCGCATTCCAAGTGGTCCCGGGACCCCCGGACTCCGATCACCTAAAAATTTTTCGGGCCCTTAAATAAGACCTAAGAAACCATAGTCACCGCCCCACTATGATCGTTCCTCAATTTTAACATTTTACGGCCAAAACAATTGATTTCCGCGTGATTCCCATATTTTCGTGTGCTATATAGCCCACACCTTCCAAGTGGTCCCGGGACCTCCGGACACCGATCGCCTAAAAATTTTCTGGGCCATCAAATAAGACCTAAGGAACCATAGTCACCTCCCTGCCATGATCGTTCCTCATTTTTTGAATTTTTCGGCCAAAAAACTATAATTCCGTCCGATTCACATATTTTCGTTTGCCCACGCCTTTCAAGTGGTCCCGAGACCCTCGGACCTAGAACGCCTAACATTTTTCCGGGCCATCCAATACGACCTAAGGAACCATAGACACCGACCCCGCCACGAGCTTTCCTAATGTTTTGCATTTTACGGCCAAAAAACTAGAATTATTCCCGATTCCCATATTTTCGTGTGCTAGCCCACGCCTTCAAGTGGTCCCGGAACCCCTGGACCCCGATCGTCTAAGATTTTTCCGGACCATAAAATACGACCTAAGGAACCATAGTCACCGCCCCGCCATGACCTTTCCTCATATTTTGCATTTTACGGCCAAAAAACAAGAATTCCGCCTGATTCCCATATTTTCGTGTGCTATAGCCCACGCCTTCCAAGTGTGCGTGGGCCCCCGGACCCCGAATGTCTAAAAATTTTCCGGGCCATGAAATACGACCTAAAGAACCATAGTTACCGCCCCGCCATTACCATTCCTCATATTTTACGTTTTACGGCCAAAAAACTAGAATTTCGCCTGATTCCCATATTTTCGTGTGGTATAGCCCACGCCTTCCAAGTGGTCCCGGGACTCCGGGACCCGGATCGCCTAAAATTTTTCCGGTCCATCAAATACGACCTAAGGAACCATAGTCACTGCCCCGCCATGATCGTTCCTCATATTTTGATTTTTTGGGCCAAAAAACTAGAAGTTTGCATGATTCCCATATTTTCGTTTACTATAGCCCACGCCTCCCCAGTGAGTAGGGGCCCCCAGAACTGGATTCCCTAAAAATATTTCGGGCCATTAAATACGACCTAAGGAACCATAGTCACCACCCCGCCATAACCTTTCCTCATGTTTTGCATTTTACGGCCAAAACACTAGAATTTCGTCCGCTTCCCATATTTGCGTGTGCTATATCCCACACATTACGAGTGGGCCAGGATCCCCGGATGCGGATTGCTTAAAAAAATTTCGGGCCATCAAATACGACCTTGAGAACCATAGATACCGCCCTACCATGACCGTTCCACGTTGTTTTGCGTTTTAATTTTTTCGGGCCATCAAATAAGACTTAAGGAACCATAGTCACCACCCCGCCATGATCGTTCCTCATTTTTTGCATTTTACGGCAAAAAAACTAGAATTCCGCCCGCTTCCCAAATTTTCGTGTGCTATAGCCCACGCCTTCCAAGTGGTCCCAGGACCCCTGGACCCGGATCCCCTAAAATATTTTTGGGCCATCATATACGACCTAAGGAACCATAGTCACCGCACCGCCATGATCGTTCCTTATTTTTTGCATTTCCCAACAAAAAAACTAGAATTCCGACCGATTCCCATATTTTCGTGTGCTATAGCCCACGCCTTCCAAGTGGTCCCGGGACCCCCGGACCCCGATCGCCTAAAATTTTTCAGGGCCATAAAATACGACCTAAAGAACAATAGTCACTGCTCCGCCATGATTATTCCTCATTTTTTGTATTTTTCAGCCAAAAAACTAGAATTCCGCCCCATTCCCATATTTTCGTGTGCTATATAGCCCACGCATTCCGACTGGTCCCGGGCCCCACGGACCCCGATCGCCTAAAATGTTTCTGTACCATAAAAAAGACTTAAGGAACCGTAGTCACCGCCCTGCCTTGATCGTTCCTCATATTTGGCATTTTTTGGCCAAAAAACTAGAATTCCGCCTGATTCCCATATACTCGCGTGTGCCCATGCCTTCCGAGTGGGCCGGCCCCCCGGACTCGGATCGCCTAAAATTTTTTCGGGCAATCAAATACGTCCTAAGGAACCATAGTCACCGTCCCTTCATGATCGTTCCTCATTCTTTGCATTTTACAGCCAAAAAACTAGAATTCCACCCGATTCCCATATTTTCGTTTGCAATAGCCCACGCCTTCCAAGTGGTCCTAGGACACCCCGGACCCCGATAGCCTAAAATTTTCTGGGCCATCAAATACGACCTAAGAAACCATAGTCACAGCCCCGCCATGACCGTTCCTTATTTTTTTGTGATTTACGGCCAAAAAACTAGAATTCCGCCCGATTCCCATATTTTCGTGTGCTATAACTCTCGCCTTCCAAGTGTGCGTGGGCCCCCGGACCCCGAACGTCTAAAAATTTTCCCGGCCATGAAATACGACCTAAAGAACCATAGTTACCGCCCCGCCATTACCATTCCTCATATTTTGCGTTTTACGGCCAAAAAATTAGAATTTCGCCTGATTCCCATATTTTCGTGTGGTATAGCCCACGCCTACCAAGTGGTCCCGAGACTCCGGGACCCCGATCGCCTAATATTTTTCCGGTACATCAAATACGAGCTAAGGAATCATAGTCACTGCCCCGCCATGATGGTTCATCATATTTTGCTTTTTTGGGCCAAAAAACTAGAAGTTTGCATGATTCCCATATTTTCGTTTACTATAGCCCACGCCTCCCGAGTGGGTAGGGGCCCCCGGAACTGGATTCCCTAAAAAACTTTCGGGCCATTAAATACGACCTAAGGAACCATAGTCACCACCCCGCCATGACCTTTCCTCATGTTTTGCATTTTACGGCCAAAACACTAGAATTCCGTCTGATTCCCATATTTGTGTGTGCTATAGCCCACACATTACGAGTGGGCCAGGATCCCCGGACGCGGATTGCTTAAAAAACTTTCGGGCCATCAAATACGACCTTGAGAACCATAGATACCGCCCTACCATGACCGTTCCACGTTGTTTTGCGTTTTAATTTTTTCGGGCCGTCAAATAAGACTTAAGGAACCATAGTCACCATCCCACCATGATCGTTCCTCATTTTTTACATTTTACGGCCAAAACAATTGATTTCCGCGTGATTCCCATATTTTTGTGTGCTATATAGCCCATACCTTCCAAGTGGTCCCGGGACCTCCGGACACCGATCGCCTAAAAATTTTCTGGGCCATCAAATAAGACCTAAGGCACCATAGTCACCTCCCTACCATGATCGTTCCTCATTTTTTGAATTTTTCGGCCAAAAAACTATAATTCCGTCCGATTCCCATATTTTCGTTTGCCCACGCCTTTCAAGTGGTCCTGGGACCCTCGGATCCAGAACGCCTAACATTTTTCCGGGCCATCCAGTACGACCTAAGGAACCATAGTCACCGACCCCGCCATGAGCTTTCATCATGTTTTGCATTTTACGGCCAAAAAACTAGAATTATGCCCGATTCCCATATTTTCGTGTGCTAGCCCACGCCTTCAAGTGGTCCCGGAACCCCCGGACCCCGATCGCCTAAGATTTTTCCGGACCATAAAATACGACCTAAGGAACCATAGTCACCGCCCCGCCATGACCTTTCCTCATGTTTTGCATTTTACGGCCAAAAAACTAGAATTCCGCCCGATTCCCATATTTTTGTGTGCTATACGCCTTCCAAGTGTGCGTGGGCCCCCGGACCCCGAACGTCTAAAAATTTTCCGGGCAATGAAATACGACCTAAAGAACCATAGTTACCGCCCCGCCATTACCATTCCTCATATTTTGCGTTTTACGGCCAAAAAATTAGAATTTCGCCTGATTCCCATATTTTCGTGTGCTATAGCCCACGCCTTCCAAGTGGTCCCGGGACTACGGGACCCCGATCGCCTAAAATTTTTTCGGTCAATCAAATACGACCTAAGGAACCATAGTCACCGCCCCGCCATGATCGTTCCCCATATTTTGCTTTTTGGGCCAAAAAACTAGAAGTTTGCATGATTCCCATATTTTCGTTTACTCACACGCCTCCCCAGTGGGTAAGGGCCCCCGGAACTGGATTCCCTAAAAAACTTTCGGGCCATTAAATACGACCTAAGGAACCATAGTCACCACCCCGCCCTGACCTTTCCTCATGTTTTGCATTTTACGGCCAAAACACTAGAATTCCGTCCGATTCTCATATTTGCGTGTGCTATAGCCCACACATTCCGAGTGGGCCAGGATCCCCGGACGCGGATTGCTTAAAAAAATTTCGGGCCATCAAATACGACCTTGAGAACCATAGATACCGCCCTACCATGATCGTTCAACGTTGTTTTGCGTTTTAATTTTTTCGGGCCATCAAATAAGACTTAAGGAACCATAGTCACCATCCCGCCATGATCGTTCCTCATTTTTTACATTTTACGGCCAAAACAATAGATTTTCGCGTGATTCCCATATTTTCGTGTGCTATATAGCCCACACCTTCAAGTGGTCCCGGAACCCCCGGACACCGATCGCCTAAAAATTTTCTAGGCCATCAAATAAGACCTAAGGAACCATAGTCACCTCCCTGCCATGATCGTTCCTAATTTTTTGAATTTTTCGGCCAAAAAACTATAATTCCGTCCGATTCCCATATTTTCGTTTGCCCACGCCTTTCAAGTGGTCCCGGGACCCTCGGACCACGAACGCCTACCATTTTTCCGGGCCATCCAATACGACCTAAGGAACCATAGTCACCGACCCCGCCATGAGCTTTCCTCATGTTTTGCATTTTACGGCCAAAAAACTAGAATTATGCCCGATTCCCATATTTTCGTGTGCTAGCCCACGCCTTCAAGTGGTCCCGGAACCCCCGGACCCCGATCGCCTAAGATTTTTCCGGACCATAAAATACGACCTAAGGAACCATAGTCACCGCCCCGCCATGACCTTTCCTCATGTTTTGCATTTTACGGCAAAAAAACTAGAATTCCGCCCGATTCCCATATTTTTGTGTGCTATACGCCTTCCAAGTGTGCGTGGGCCCCCGGACCCCGAACGTCTAAAAATTTTCCGGGCAATGAAATACGACCTAACGAACCATAGTTACCGCCCCGCCATTACCATTCCTCATATTTTGCGTTTTACGGCCAAAAAATTAGAATTTCGCCTGATTCCCATATTTTCGTGTGCTATAGCCCACGCCTTCCAAGTGGTCCCGGGACTCCGGGACCCCGATCGCCTAAAAATTTTTTGGTCCATCAAATACGACCTAAGGAACCATAGTCACCGCCCCGCCATGATCGTTCCCCATATTTTGCTTTTTTGGGCCAAAAAACTAGTAGTTTGCATGATTCCCATATTTTTGTTTACTCCCACGCCTCCCCAGTGGGTAAGGGCCCCCGGAACTGGAATCCCTAAAAAACTTTCGGGCCATTAAATACGACCTAAGGAACCATAGTCACCACCCCGCCATGACCTTTCCTCATGTTTTGCATTTTACGGCCAAAACACTAGAATTCCGTCCGATTCCCATATTCGCGTGTGCTATAGCCCACACATTCCGAGTGGGCCAGGATCCCAGGACGCGGATTGCTTAAAAAAATTTCGGGACATCAAATACGACCTTGAGAACCATAGATACCGCCCTACCATGATCGTTCAACGTTGTTTTGCGTTTTAATTTTTTCGGGCCATCAAATAAGACTTAAGGCACCATAGTCACCATGCCGCCATCATCATTCCTCATTTTTTACATTTTACGGCCAAAACAATAGATTTCCGCGTGATTCCCATATTTTCGTGTGCTATATAGCCCACACCTTCAAGTGGTCACGGAACCCCCGGACCCCGATCGCCTAAGATTTTTCCGGACCATAAAATACGACCTAAGGAACCATAGTCACCGCCCCGCCATGACCTTTCCTCATGTTTTGCATTTTACGGCCAAAAAACTAGAATTCCGCCCGATTCCCATATTTTTGTGTGCTATACGCCTTCCAAGTGTGCGTGGGCCCCGGACCCCGAACGTCTAAAAATTTTTTGGGCCATGAAATACGACCTAACGAACCATAGTTACCGCCCCGCCATTACCATTCCTCATATTTTGCGTTTTACGGCCAAAAAATTAGAATTTCGCCTGATTCCCATATTTTCGTGTGCTATAGCCCACGCCTTCCAAGTGGTCCCGGGACTCCGGGACCCCGATCGCCTAAAATTTTTCCGGACCATCAAATCCGACCTAAGGAACCATAGTCACCGCCCCGCCATGATCGTTCCTCATATTTTGCTTTTTTGGGCCAAAACACTAGAAGTTTGCATGATTCCCATATTTTCGTTTACTATAGGCCACCCCTCCCCAGTGGGTAGGGGCCCCCGGAACTGGATTCCCTAAAAAACTTTCGGTCCATTAAATATGACCTAAGGAACCATAGTCACCACCCCGCCATGACCTTTCCTCATGTTTTGCATTTTACGGCCAAAACACTAGAATTCCGTACGATTCCCATATTTGTGTGTGCTATAGCCCACACATTCCGAGTGGGCCAGGATCCCCGGACGCGGATTGCTTAAAAAATTGTCGGGCCATCAAATACGACCTTGAGAACCATAGATACCGCCCTCTAATGACTGTTCCACGTTGTTTTGCGTTTTTAATTTTTTCGGGCCATCAAATAAGACTTAAGGAACCATAGTCAGCATCCCGCCATGATCGTTCCTCATTTTTTGCATTTTACGGCCAAAAAAATAGAATTCCGCCCGATTCCCAAATTTTCGTGTGCTATAGCCCACGCCTTCCAAGTGGTCCCGGGACCCCCGGACCCCGATCGCCTAAAATTTTTCAGCGCCATAAAATACGACCTAAAGAACAATAGTCACTGCTCCGCCATGATTATTCCTCATTTTTTGTATTTTTCGGCCAAAAAACTAGAATTCCGCCCCATTCCCATATTTTCGTGTGCTATAGCCCACGCATTCCGACTGGTCCCGGGCCCCACGGACCCCGATCGCCTAAAATTTTTCCGTACTATAAAAAAAGACTCGAGGAACCATTGTCACTGCCCCTCCTTGATCATTCCTCATATTAGGCATTTTTTGGCCAAAAAACTAGAATTCCGCCCAATTCCCATATTTTCGTGTGTGCCCACGCCTTCCGAGTGGGCCGGGCCCCCCGGACTCGGAACGCCTAAAATTTTTTCGGGCAGTCAAATACGTCCTAAGGAACCATAGTCACCGTTCCGTCATGATCGTTCCTCATTCTTTGCATTTTACGGCCAAAAAAGTAGAATTCCGCCCGATTCCCAAATTTTCGTGTGCTATAGCCCGCGCTTTCCAAGTGGTCCCAGGACCCCTGGAACCCGATCCCCTAAATGTTTTTCGGGCCATCATATACGACCTAAGGAACCATAGTCACCGCACCGCCATGATCGTTCCTCATTTTTTGCATTTCCCGGCAAAAATACTAGAATTCCGCCCGATTCCCATATTTTCGTGTGCTATAGCCCACGCCTTCCAAGTGGTCCCGGTACCCCCGGACCCCGATCGCCTAAAATTTTTCAGGGCCATAAAAGAAGACCTAAAGAACAATAGTCACTGCTCCGCCATGATTATTCCTCATTTTTTGTATTTTTCGGCCAAAAAACTAGAATTCCGCCCCATTCCCATATTTTCGTGTTCTATAGCCCACGCATTCCGACTGGTCCCGGGCCCCACGGACCCCGATCGCCTAAAATTTTTCCGTACCATAAAAAAAGACTTAAGGAACCATAGTCACCGCCCCTCCTTGATTGTTCCTCATATTAGGCATTTTTTGGCCAAAAAGCTAGAATTCCGCCCGATTCCCATATTTTCGTGTGTGCCCACGCCTTCCGAGTGGGTCGGGCCCCCCGGACTCGTAACGCCTAAAATTTTTTCGGGCAATCAAATACGTCCTAAGGAACCATAGTCACCGTCCCGTCATGATCGTTCCTCATTCTTTGCATTTTACGGCCAAAAAACTAGAATTCCACCCGATTCCCATATTTTCGTTTGCAATAGCCCACGCCTTCCAAGTGGTCCTGGGATACCCCGGACCCTAATAGCCTAAAATTTTCTGGGCCATCAAATACGACCTAAGAAACCATAGTCACAGCCCCGCCATGACCGTTCCTCATTTTTTTGTGATTTACGGCCAAAAAACTAGAATTCCGCTTGATTGCCATATTTTCGTGTGCTATAGCCCACGCATTACAAGTGGTCCCGGGACCCCCGGACTCCGATCACCTAAAACAATTTCGGGCCATCAAATAAGACCTAAGGAACCATAGTCACCGCCCTACTATGATCGTTCTTCAATTTTTATATTTTACGGCCAAAACAATAGATATCCGCCCGATTCCCATATTTTCGTGTGCTATATAGCCCACACCTTCCAAGTGGTCCCGAGATCTCCGGACACCGATCGCCTAAAAAATTTCTGGGCCATCAAATAAGACCTAAGGAACCATAGTCACCTCCCCGCCATGATCGTTCCTCATTTTTTGAATTTTTCGGCAAAAAACTATAATTCCGTCTGATTCCCATATTTTCGTTTGCCCACGCCTTTCAAGTGGTCCCGGTACCCTCGGACCCCGAACGCCTAACATTTTTTCGGGCCATCCAATACGACTTAAGGAACCATAGTCACCGACCCCGCCATGAGCTTTCCTCATGTTTTGCATTTTACGGTCAAAAAACTAGAATTATGCCCGATTCCCATATTTTCGTGTGCTAGCCCACGCCTTCAAGTGGTCCCGGAACCCCCGGACCCCGATCGCCTAAGATTTTTCTGGACCATAAAATACGACCTAAGGAACCATAGTCACCGCCCCGCCATGACCTTTCCTCATGTTTTGCATTTTACGGCCAAAAAACTAGAATTCCGCCCGATTCCCATATTTTTGTGTGCTATAGCCCACGCCTTCCAAGTGTGCAAGGGCCCCCGGACCCCGAACGTCTAAAAATTTTCCGGGCCATGAAATACGACCTAAAGAACCATAGTTACCGCCCCGCCATTACCATTCCTCATATTTTGCGTTTTACGACCAAAAAATTAGAATTTCGCCTGATTCCCATATTTTCGTGTGCTATAGCCCACGCCTTCCAAGTTGTCCCGGGACTCCGGGACCCCGATCGCCTAAAATTTTTCTGGGCCATCAAATACGACCTAAGGAACCATAGTCACCTCACCGCCATGATCGTTCCACATATTTTGCTTGTTTGGGCCAAAAAACTAGAAGTTTGCATGATTCCCATATTTTCGTTTACTATAGCCCAAGCCTCCCCAGTGGGTAGGGGCCCCCGGAACTGGATTCCCTAAAAATATTTCGGGCCATTAATTACGACCTAAGGAACCATAGTCACCACCCCGCCATGACCTTTCCTCATGTTCTGCATTTTACGGCCAAAACACTAGAATTCCGTCCGATTCTCATATTTGCGTGTGCTATAGCCCACACATTCCAAGTGGGCCAGGATCCCCGGACGCGGATTGCTTAAAAAAATTTCGGGCCATCAAATACGACCTTGAGAACCATAGATACCGCCCTACCATGACCATTCCACGTTGTTTTGCGTTTTAATTTTTTCAGGCCATCAAATAAGACTTAAGGAACCATAGTCACCACCCCGCCATGATCGTTCCTCATTTTTTGCATTTTACGGCCAAAAAACTAGAATTCCGCCCGATTCCCAAATTTTCATGTGCTATAGCCCACGCCTTCCAAGTGGTCCCAGGACCCTTGGACCCCGATAACCTAAAATTTTTTCGGGCCATCATATACGACCTAAGGAACCATAGTCACCGCACCGCCATGATCGTTCCTCATTTTTTGCATTTCCCGACAAAAAAACTAGAATCCGCCCGATTCCCATATTTTCGTGTGCTATAGCCCACGCCTTCCAAGTGGTCCCGGGACCCCCGGACCCCGATCGCCTAAATTTTTTTAGGGCCATAAAATACGATCTAAAGAACAATAGTCACTGCGCCGCCATGATTATTCCTCATTTTTTGTATTTTTCGGCCAAAAAACTAGATTTCCGCCCCATTCCCATATTTTCGTGTGCTATAGCTCACGCATTCCGACTGGTCCCGGGCCCCACGGACCCCGATCGCCTAAAATTTTTCCGTACCATAAAAAAAGACTTAAGGAACCATAGTCACCGTCCGATTCCCATATTTTCGTGTGTGCCCACGCCTTCCGAGTAGGCCGGCCCCCCGGACTCGGATCGCCTAAAAATTTTTCGGGCAATCAAATACGTCCTAAGGAACCATAGTCACCGTCCCCTCATGATCGTTCCTCATTCTTTGCATTTTATGGCCAAAAAACTAGAATTCCACCCGATTCTCATATTTTCGTTTGCAATAGCCCACGCCTTCCAAGTGGTCTTGGGACACCTCGGACCCCGATAGCCTAAAATTTTCTGGGCAATCAAATACGACCTAAGAAACCATAGTCACAGCCCCGCCATGACCGTTCCTCATTTTTTTGTGATTTACGGCCAAAAAACTAGAATTCCGCTTGATTCCCATATTTTCGTGTGCTATAGCCCGCGCATTCCAAGTGGTCCCGGAACCCCCAGACTCCGATCACGTAAAATTTTTTCGGGCCATCAAATAAGACCTAAGGAACCATAGTCACCGCCCCACTATGATCGTTCCTCAATTTTTACATTTTACGGCCAAAACAATAGATTTTCGCCCGATTCCCATATTTTCGTGTGCTATATTGCCCACACCTTCCAAGTGGTCCCGGGTACTCCGGACACCGATCGCCTAAAAATTTTCTGGGCCATCAAATAAGACCTAAGGAACCATAGTCACCTCCCCGCCATGATCATTCCTCATTTTTTGAATTTTTTGGCCAAAAAACTATAATTCCGTCCGATTCCCATATTTTCGTTTGCCCACGCCTTTCAAGTGGTCCCGGGACCCTCGGACCCCGAACGCCTAACATTTTTCCGGGCCATCCAATACGACCTAAGGAACCATAGTCACCGACCCCGCCATGAGCTTTCCTTATGTTTTGCATTTTACGGCCAAAAAACTAGAATTATGCCCGATTCCCATATTTTCGTGTGCTAGCCCACGCCTTCAAGTGGTCCCGGAACCCCCGGACCCCGATCGCCTAAGATTTTTTTGGACCATAAAATACGACCTAAGGAACCATAGTCACCGCCCCACCATGACCTTTCCTCATGTTTTGCATTTTACGGCCAAAAAACTAGAATTCCGCCCGATTCCCATATTTTCGTGTGCTATAGCCCACGCCTTCCAAGTGTGCGCGGGCCCCCGGACCCCGAACGTCTAAAACTTTTCCGGGCCATGAAATACGACCTAAAGAACCATTTTTACCGCCCCGCCATTACCATTCCTCATATTTTGCGTTTTACGGCCAAAAAATTAGAATTTCGCCTGAATCCCATATTTTCGTGTGCTATAGCCCACGCCTTCCAAGTGGTCCCGGGACTCCGGGACCCCGATCGCCTAAAATTTTTCCGGGCCATCAAATACGACCTAAGGAAGCATAGTCACCGCCCCGCCATGATCGTTCCTCATATTTTGCTTTTTTGGGCCAAAAAACTAGTAGTTTGCATGATTCCCATATTTTCGTTTACTATAGCCCACGCCTCCCCAGTGGGTAGGGGCCCCCGGAACTGGATTCCCTAAAAATATTTCGGGCCATTAAGTACGACTTAAGGAACCATAGTCACAACCCCGCCATGACCTTTCCTCATGTTTTGCATTTTACGGCCAAAACACTAGAATTCCGTCCGATTCCCATATTTGCGTGTGCTATAGCCCACATATTTCGAGTGGGGCAGGATCCCCGGACGCAGATTGCTTAAAAAATTTTCGGGCCATCAAATACGACCTTGAGAACCATAGATACCGCCCTACCATGACCGTTCCACGTTGTTTTGCCTTTTAATTTTTTCGGGCCATCAAATAAGACTTAAGGAACCATAGTCTCCACCCCGCCATGATCGTTCCTCATTTTTTGCATTTGTGGCCAAAAAACTAGAACTCCGCCCGATTCCCATATTTTCGTGTGTGCCCACGCCTTCCGAGTGGGCCGACCCCCCGGACTCGGATCGCCTAAAATTTTTTCGGGCAATCAAATACGTCCTAAGGAACCATAGTCACCGTCCCGTCATGATCGTTCCTCATTCTTTGCATTTTACGGCCAGAAAACTAGAATTCCACCCGATTCCCATATTTTCGTTTGCAATAGCCCACGCCTTCCAAGTGGTCCTGGAACACCCCGGACCCCGATAGCCTAAAATTTTTTGGGCCATCAAATACGACCTACGAAACCATAGTCACAGCCCCGCCATGACCGTTCCTCATTTTTTTGTTTTTTAGGGACAAAAAACTAGAATTCCGCTTGATTCCCATATTTTCGTGTGCTATAGCCCGCGCATTCCAAGTGGTCCCGGGACCCCCGGACTCCGATCACCTAAAAAATTTTCGGGCCATCAAATCAGACATAAGGAACCATAGTCACCGCCCCACTATGATCGTTCCTCAATTTTTACATTTTACGGCCAAAATAATAGATTTCCGCCCGATTCCCATATTTTCGTGTGCTATATAGCCCACACCTTCCAAGTGGTCCCGGGGACCTCCGGACACCGATCGCCTAAAAATTTTCTGGGCCATCAAATAAGACCTAAGGAACCATTGTCACCTCCCCGCCATGATCGTTCCTCATTTTTGAATTTTTCGGCCAAAGAACTATAATTCCGTCTGATTCCCATATTCTTGTTTGCCCACGCCTTTCAAGTGGTCCCGGGACCCTCGGACCCCGAACGCCTAACATTTTTCTGGGCCATCCAATACGACCTAAGGAACCATAGTCACCGACCCCGCCATGAGATTTCCTCATGTTTTGCATTTTACGGCCAAAAAACTAGAATTATGCCCGATTCCCATATTTTCATGTGCTAGCCCATGCCTTCCAAGTGGTCCCGGGACCCCCGGACCCCGATCGCCTAAAAATTTTCAGGGCCATAAAATACGACCTAAAGAACAATAGTCACTGCTCCGCCATGATTATTCCTCATTTTTTGTATTTTTCGGCCAAAACACTAGAATTCCGCCCCATTCCCATATTTTCGTGTGCTGCCCACGCATTCCGACTGGTCCCGGGCCCCACGGACCCCGATCGCCTAAAATTTGTTTGTACCATAAAAAAAAGACTTAAGGAACCATAGTCACCGCCCCGCCTTGATCGTTCCTCATATTTGGCATTTTGTGGCCAAAAAACTAGAATTCCGCCCGATTCCCATATTTTCGTGTGTGCCCACGCCTTCCGAGTGGGTCGGCCCCCCCGGACTCGGATCGCCTAAAATGTTTTCGGGCAATAATACGTCCTAAGGAACCATAGTCACCGTCCCGTCATGATCGTTCCTCATTCTTTGCATTTTACGGCCAAAAAACTAGAATTCCACCCGATTCCCATATTTTCGTTTGCAATAGCCCACGCCTTCCATGTGGTCCTGGGACACCCCGGACCCCGATAGCCTAAAATTTTTTGGACCATCAAATACGACCTAAGAAACCATAGTCACAGCCCCGCCATGACCGTTCCTCATTTTTTTGTGATTTACGGCCAAAAAACTAGAATTCCGCTTGATTCCCATATTTTTGTATGCTATAGCCCGCGCATTCCAAGTGGTCCCGGGACCCCCGGACTTTGATCACATAAAAATTTTTCGGGCCATCAAAAAAGACCTAAGGAACCATAGTCATCGCCCCACTATGATCGTTCCTCAATTTTTACATTTTACGGCCAAAACACTAGAATTCCGTCCGATTCCCATATTTGCGTGTGCTATAGCCCACATATTCCGAGTGGGGCAGGATCCCCGGACGCAGATTGCTTAAAAAATTTTCGGGCCATCAAATACGACCTTGAGAACCATAGATACCGCCCTACCAAGACCGTTCCACGTTGTTTTGCCTTTTAATTTTTTCGGGCCATCAAATAAGACTTAAGGAACCATAGTCTCCACCCCGCCATGATCGTTCCTCATTTTTTGCATTTGTGGCCAAAAAACTAGAACTCCGCCCGATTCCCATATTTTCGTGTGTGCCCACGCCTTCCGAGTGGGCCGACCCCCCGGACTCGGATCGCCTAAAATTTTTTCGGGCAATCAAATACGTCCTAAGGAACCATAGTCACCGTCCCGTCATGATCATTCCTCATTCTTTGCATTTTACGGCCAGAAAACTAGAATTCCACCCGATTCCCATATTTTCGTTTGCAATAGCCCACGCCTTCCAAGTGGTCCTGGAACACCCCGGACCCCGATAGCCTAAAATTTTTTGGGCCATCAAATACGACCTACGAAACCATAGTCACAGCCCCGCCATGACCGTTCCTCATTTTTTTGTTTTTTAGGGACAAAAAACTAGAATTCCGCTTGATTCCCATATTTTCGTATGCTATAGCCCGCGCATTCCAAGTGGTCCCGGGACCCCCGGACTCCGATCACCTAAAAAATTTTCGGGCCATCAAATAAGACATAAGGAACCATAGTCACCGCCCCACTATGATCGTTCCTCAATTTTTACATTTTACGGCCAAAATAATAGATTTCCGCCCGATTCCCAAATTTTCGTGTGCTATATAGCCCACACCTTCCAAGTGGTCCCTGGGACCTCCGGACACCGATCGCCTAAAAATTTTCTGGGCCATCAAATAAGACCTAAGGAACCATAGTCACCTCCCCGCCATGATCGTTCCTCATTTTTGAATTTTTCGGCCAAAGAACTATAATTCCGTCTGATTCCCATATTTTCGTTTGCCCAC
Source organism: Nicotiana tabacum (assembly GCF_000715075.1). Taxonomy (NCBI): domain Eukaryota; kingdom Viridiplantae; phylum Streptophyta; class Magnoliopsida; order Solanales; family Solanaceae; genus Nicotiana; species Nicotiana tabacum. The sequence continues at coordinate 579,597 of NW_027438259.1, forward strand.
GCCTTTCAAGTGGTCCCGGGACCCTCGGACCCCGAACGCCTAACATTTTTCTGGGCCATCCAATACGACCTAAGGAACCATAGTCACCGACCCCGCCATGAGATTTCCTCATGTTTTGCATTTTACGGCCAAAAAACTAGAATTATGCCCGATTCCCATATTTTCGTATGCTAGCCCATGCCTTCCAAGTGGTCCCGGGACCCCCGGACCCCGATCGCCTAAAAATTTTCAGGGCCATAAAATACGACCTAAAGAACAATAGTCACTGCTCCGCCATGATTATTCCTCATTTTTTGTATTTTTCGGCCAAAACACTAGAATTCCGCCCCATTCCCATATTTTCGTGTGCTGCCCACGCATTCCGACTGGTCCCGGGCCCCACGGACCCCGATCGCCTAAAATTTGTCTGTACCATAAAAAAAGACTTAAGGAACCATAGTCACCACCCCGCCTTGATCGTTCCTCATATTTGGCATTTTGTGGCCAAAAAACTAGAATTCCGCCCGATTCCCATATTTTCGTGTGTGCCCACGCCTTCCGAGTGGGCCGCCCCCCCGGACTCAGATCGCCTAAAATGTTTTCGGGCAATAATACGTCCTAAGGGACCATAGTCACCGTCCCGTCATGATCGTTCCTCATTCTTTGCATTTTACGGCCAAAAAACTAGAATTCCACCCGATTCCCATATTTTCGTTTGCAATAGCCCACGCCTTCCAAGTGGTCCTGGGATACCCCGGACCCCGATAGCCTAAAATTTTCTGGACCATCAAATACGACCTAAGAAACCATAGTCACAGCCCCGCCATGACCGTTCCTCATTTTTTTGTGATTTACGGCCAAAAAACTAGAATTCCGCTTGATTCCCATATTTTTGTATGCTATAGCCCGCGCATTCCAAGTGGTCCCGGGACCCCCGGACTTTGATCACATAAATTTTTTTCGGGCCATCAAATAAGACCTAAGGAACCATAGTCATCGCCCCACTATGATCGTTCCTCAATTTTTACATTTTACGGCCAAAACAATAGATTTTCGCCCGATTCCCATATTTTCGTGTGCTATATAGCCCACACCTTCCAAGTGGTCCCGGGGACCTCCGGACACCGATCGCCTAAAAATTTTCTGGGCCATCAAATAATACCTAAGGAACCATAGTCACCTCCCCGCCATGATCGTTCCTCATTTTTTGAATTTTTCGGCCAAAAAACTATAATTCCGTCCGATTACCATATTTTCGTTTGCCCACGCCTTTCATGTGGTCCCGGGACCCTTGGACCCCGAACGCCTAACATTTTTCCGGGCCATCCAATACGACCTAAGGAACCATAGTCACCGATCCCGCCATGAGCTTTCCTCATGTTTTGCATTTTACGGCCAAAAAATTAGAATTATGCCCGATTCCCATATTTTCGTGTGCTAGCCCACGCCTTCATGTGGTTCCGGAACCCCCGGACCCCGATCGCCTAAGATTTTTCCGGACCATAAAATACGACATAAGGAACCATAGTCACCGCCCCGCCATGACCTTTCCTCATGGTTTGCATTTTACGGCCAAAAAACTAAAATTCCGCCCGATTCCCATATTTTCGTGTGCTATAGCCCACGCCTTCCAAGTGTGCGTGGGCCCCCGGACCCCGAACGTCTAAAAATTTTCCGGGCCATGAAATACGACCTAAAGAACCATAGTTACCGCCCCGCTATTACCATTCCTCATATTTCGTGTTTTACGGCCAAAAAATTAGAATTTCGCATTATTCCCATATATTCGTGTGCTATAGCCCACGCCTTCCAAGTGGTCCCGGTACTCCGGGACCCCGATCATCTAAAATTTTTCCGGGCCATCAAATACGACCTAAGGAACCATAGTCACCGCCCCGCCATGATCGTTCCTCATATTTTGCTTTTTTGGTCCAAAAAACTAGAAGTGTGCATGATTCCCATATTTTCGTTTACTATAGCCCACGCCTCCCCAGTGGGTAGGGGCCCCCGGAACTGGATTCCCTAAAAACCTTTCGGGCCATTAAATACGACCTAAGGAACCATAGTCACCACCCCGCCATGACCTTTCCTCATGTTTTGCATTTTACGGCCAAAACACTAGAATTCCGTCCGATTCCCATATTTGCGTGTGCTATAGACCACAAATTCCGAGTGGGCCAGGATCCCCGGACGCGGATTGCTTAAAAATTTTTCGGGCCATCAAATACCACCTTCAGAACCATAGATACCGCCCTACCATGACCGTTCCACGTTGTTTTGCGTTTTAATTTTTTCGGTCCATCAAATAAGACTTAAGGAACCATAGTCACCTCCCCGCCATGATCGTTCCTCATTTTTTGCATTTTACGGCCAAAAAACTAGAATTCCGCCCGATCAAATTTTCGTGTGCTATAGCCCACGCCTTCCAAGTGGTCCCAGGACCCCTGGACCCCGATCCCCTAAAAAATTTTCGGGCCATCATATACGACCTAAGGAACCATAGTCACCACCCCGCCATGATCGTTCCTCATTTTTTGCATTTTACGGCCAAAAAACTAGAATTCCGCCCGATTCCCAAATTTTCGTGTGCTATAGCCCACGCCTTCCAAGTGGTCCCAGGACCCCTGGACCCCGATCCCCTAAAAAATTTTCGGGCCATCATATACGACCTAAGGAACCATAGTCACCGCACCGCCATGATCGTTCCTCATTTTTTGCATTTCCCGGCAAAAAAACTAGAATTCCGCCCGATTCCCATATTTTCGTGTGCTATAGCCCACGCCTTCCAAGTGGTCCCGGGACCCCCGGAACCCGATCGCCTAAAATTATTCAGGGCCATAAAATATGACCTAAATAACAATAGTCACTGCTCCGCCATGATTATTCCTCATTTTTTATATTTTTTGGCCAAAAAACTAGAATTCCGCCACATTCCCATATTTTCGCGTGCTGCCCACGCATTCCGACTGGTCCCGGGCCCCACGGACCCCGATCGCCTAATATTTGTCTGTACCATAAAAAAAGACTTAAGGAACCATAGTCACCGCCCCGCCTTGATCGTTCTTCATATTTTGCATTTTGTGGCAAAAAAACTAGAATTCTGCCCGATTCCCATATTTTCGTGTGTGCCCACGCCTTCCGAGTGGGCCCGCCCCCCCGGACTCGGATCGCCTAAAAGTTTTTCGGGCAATAATACGTCCTAAGGAACCATAGTCACCGTCCCGTCATGATCGTTCCTCATTCTTTGTATTTTACGGCCAAAAAACTAGAATTCCACCCGATTCCCATATTTTCGTTTGTGATAGCCCACGCCTTCCAAGTGGTCTTGGGACACCCCGGACCCCGATAGCCTAAAATTTTCTGGACCATCAAATACGACCTAAGAAACCATAGTCATAGCCCTGCCATGACCGTTCCTCATTTTTTGTGATTTACGGCCAAAAAAGTAGAATTCCGCTTGATTCCCATATTTTTGTATGCTATAGCCCGCGCATTCCAAGTGGTCCCGGGACCCCCGGACTTTGATCACCTAAAATTTTTTCGGGCCATCAAATAAGACCTAAGGAACCATAGTCACCGCCCCACTATGATCGTTCCTCAATTTTTACATTTTACGGCCAAAACAATAGATTTCCGCCCGATTCCCATATTTTCGTGTGCTATATAGCCCACACCTTCCAAGTGGTCCCGGGGACCTCCGGACACCGATCGCCTAAAAATTTTCTGGGCCATCAAATAAGACCTAAGGAACCATAGTCACCTCCCCGCCATGATCGTTCCTCATTTTTTGAATTTTTCGGCCAAAAAACTATAATTCCGTCCGATTACCATATTTTCGTTTGCCCACGCCTTTCAAGTGGTCCCGGGACCCTTGGACCCCGAACGCCTAACATTTTTCCGGGCCATCCAATACGACCTAAGGAACCATAGTCACCGATCCCGCCATGAGCTTTCCTCATGTTTTGCATTTTACGGCCAAAAAACTAGAATTATGCCCGATTCCCATATTTTCGTGTGCTAGCCCACGCCTTCAAGTGGTCCCGGAACCCCCGGACCCCGATCGCCTAAGATTTTTCCGAACGATAAAATATGACCTAAGGAACCATAGTCACCGCCCCGCCATGACCTTTCCTCATGTTTTGCATTTTACGGCCAAAAAACTAGAATTCCGCCCGATTCCCATATTTTCGTGTGCTATAGCCCACGCCTTCCAAGTGTGCGTGGGCCCCCGGACCCCGAACGTCTAAAAATTTTCCGGGCCATGAAATACGACCTAAAGAACCATAGTTACCGCCCCGCCATTACCATTCCTCATATTTCGTGTTTTACGGCCAAAAAATTAGAATTTCGCATGATTCCCATATTTTCGTTTGCTATAGCCCACGCCTTCCAAGTGGTCCCGGGACCCCCGGACTTTGATCACCTAAAATTATTTCGGGCCATCAAATAAGACCTAAGGAACCATAGTCATCGCCCCACTATGATCATTCCTCAATTTTTACATTTTACTGCCAAAACAATAGATTTCCGCCCGATTCCCATATTTTCGTGTGCTATATAGCCCACACCTTCCAAGTGGTCCCGGGGACCTCCGGACACCGATCGCCTAAAAATTTTCTGGGCCATCAAATAAGACCTAAGGAACCATAGTCACCTCCCCGCCATGATCGTTCCTCATTTTTTGAATTTTTCGGCCAAAAAACTATAATTCCGTCCGATTACCATATTTTCGTTTGCACACGCCTTTCATGTGGTCCCGGGACCCTTGGACCCCGAACGCCTAACATTTTTCCGGGCCATCCAATACGACCTAAGGAACCATAGTCACCGATCCCGCCATGAGCTTTCCTCATGTTTTGCATTTTACGGCCAAAAAACTAGAATTATGCCCGATTCCCATATTTTCGTGTGCTAGCCCACGCCTTCAAGTGGTCCCGGAACCCCCGGACCCCGATCGCCTAAGATTTTTCCGGACCATAAAATACGACATAAGGAACCATAGTCACCGCCCCGCCATGACCTTTCCTCATGGTTTGCATTTTACGGCCAAAAAACTAAAATTCCGCCCGATTCCCATATTTTCGTGTGCTATAGCCCACGCCTTCCAAGTGTGCGTGGGCCCCCGGACCCCGAACGTCTAAAAATTTTTCGGGCCATGAAATACGACCTAAAGAACCATAGTTACCGCCCCGCCATTACCATTCCTCATATTTCGTGTTTTACGGCCAAAAAATTAGAATTTCGCCTGATTCCCATATTTTCGTGTGCTATAGCCCACGCCTTCCAAGTGGTCCCGGGACTCCGGGACCCTGATCGCCTAAAATTTTTCCGGGCCATCAAATACGACCTAAGGAACCATAGTCACCGCCCCGCCATGATCAATCCTCATATTTTGCTTTTTTGGTCCAAAAAACTAGAAGTTTGCATGATTCCCATATTTTCGTTTACTATAGCCCACGCCTCCCCAGTGGGTAGGGGCCCCCGGAACTGGATTCCCTAAAAACCTTTCGGGCCATTAAATACGACCTAAGGAACCATAGCAACCACCCCGCCATGACCTTTCCTCATGTTTTGCATTTTACGGCCAAAACAGTAGAATTCCGTCCGATTCCCATATTTGCGTGTGCTATAGCCCACACATTCCGAGTGGGCCAGGATCCCCGGACGCGGATTGTTTAAAAATTTTCGGGCCATCAAATACGACCTTCAGAACCATAGATACCGCCCTACCATGACCGTTCCACGTTGTTTTGCGTTTTAATTTTTTCGGGCCATCAAATAAGACTTAAGGAACCATAGTCACCACCCCGCCATGATCGTTCCTCATTTTTTGCATTTTACGGCCAAAAAACTAGAATTCCGCCCGATTCCCAAATTTTCGTGTGCTATAGCCCACGCCTTCCAAGTGGTCCCAGGACCCCGATCCCCTAAAAAATTTTCGGGCCATCATATACGACCTAAGGAACCATAGTCACCGCACCGCCATGATCGTTCCTCATTTTTTGCATTTCCCGGCAAAAAACCTAGAATTCCGCCCGATTCCCATATTTTCGTGTGCTATAGCCCACGCCTTCCAAGTGGTCCCGGGACCCCCGGACCCCGATCGCCTAAAATTTTTCAGGGCCATAAAATATGACCTAAATAACAATAGTCACTGCTCCGCCATGATTATTCCTCATTTTTTATATTTTTCGGCCAAAAAACTAGAATTCCGCCACATTCCCATATTTTCGTGTGCTGCCCACGCATTCCGACTGGTCCCGTGCCCCACGGACCCCGATCGCCTAAAATTTCTCTGTACCATAAAAAAAAGACTTAAGGAACCATAGTCACCGCCCCGCCTTGATCGTTCCTCATATTTGGCATTTTGTGGCAAAAAAACTAGAATTCTGCCCGATTCCCATATTTTCGTGTGTGCCCACGCCTTCCGAGTGGGCCGGCCCCCCGGGACTCGGACCGCCTAAAAATTTTTCGGGCAATAATACGTCCTAAGGAACCATAGTCACCGTCCCGTCATGATCGTTCCTCATTCTTTGTATTTTTCGGCCAAAAAACTAGAATTCCACCCGATTCCCATATTTTCGTTTGCAATAGCCCACGCCTTCCAAGTGGTCTTGGGACACCCCGGACCCCGATAGCCTAAAATTTTCTGGACCATCAAATACGACCTAAGAAACCATAGTCATAGCCCCGCCATGACCGTTCCTCATTTTTTTGTGATTTACGGCCAAAAAAGTAGAATTCCGCTTGATTCCCATATTTTCGTATGCTATAGCCCGCGCATTCTAAGTGGTCCCGGGACCCTCGGACTTTGATCACCTAAAAATTTTTTGGGCCATCAAATAAGACCTAAGGAACCATAGTCACCGCCCCACTATGATCGTTCCTCAATTTTTACATTTTACGGCCAAAACAATAGATTTCCGCCCGATTCCCATATTTTCGTGTGCTATATAGCCCACACCTTCCAAGTGGTCCCGGGGACCTCCGGACACCGATCGCCTAAAAATTTTCTGGGCCATCAAATAAGACCTAAGGAACCATAGTCACCTCCCCGCCATGATCGTTCCTCATTTTTTGAATTTTTCGGCCAAAAAACTATAATTCCGTCTGATTACCATATTTTCGTTTGCCCACGCCTTTCAAGTGGTCCCGGGACCCTTGGACCCCGAACGCCTAACATTTTTCCGGGCCATCCAATACGACCTAAGGAACCATAGTCAGCGATCCCGCCATGAGCTTTCCTCATGTTTTGCATTTTACGGCCAAAAAACTAGAATTATGCCCGATTCCCATATTTTCGTGTGCTAGCCCATGCCTTCAAGTGGTCCCGGAACCCCCGGACCCCGATCGCCTAAGATTTTTCCGGACGATAAAATATGACCTAAGGAACCATAGTCACCACCCCGCCATGACCTTTCCTCATGTTTTGCATTTTATGGCCAAAAAACTAGAATTCCGCCCGATTCCCATATTTTCGTGTGCTATTGCCCACGCCTTCCAAGTGTGCGTGGGCCCCCGGACCCCGAACGTCTAAAAATTTTCCGGGCCATGAAATACGACCTAAAGAACCATAATTACCGCCCCGCCATTACCATTCCTCATATTTCGTGTTTTACGGCCAAAAAATTAGAATTTCGCATTATTCCCATATTTTCGTGTGCTATAGCCCACGCCTTCCAAGTGGTCCCGGGACTCCGGGACCCCGATCGTCTAAAATTTTTCCGGGCCATCAAATACGACCTAAGGAACCATAGTCACCGCCCCGCCATGATCGTTCCTCATATTTTGCTTTTTTGGTCCAAAAAACTAGAAGTGTGCATGATTCCCATATTTTCATTTACTATAGCCCACGCCTCCCCAGTGGGTAGGGGCCCCCGGAACTGGATTCCCTAAAAACCTTTCGGGCCATTAAATACGACCTAAGGAACCATAGTCACCACCCCGCCATGACCTTTCCTCATGTTTTGCATTTTACGGCCAAAACACTAGAATTCCGTCCGATTCCCATATTTGCGTGTGCTATAGCCCACAAATTCCGAGTGGGCCAGGATCCCCGGACGCGGATTGCTTAAAAATTTTTCGGGCCATCAAATATGACCTTCAGAACCATAGATACCGCCCTACCATGACCGTTCCACGTTGTTTTGCGTTTTAATTTTTTCGGGCCATCAAATAAGACTTAAGGAACCATAGTCACCTCCCCGCCATGATCGTTCCTCATTTTTTGCATTTTACGGCCAAAAAACTAGAATTCCGCCCGATTCCCAAATTTTCGTGTGCTATAGCCCACGCCTTCCAAGTGGTCCCAGGACCCCTGGACCCCGATCCCCTAAAAAATTTTCGGGCCATCATATACGACCTAAGGAACCATAGTCACCGCACCGCCATGGTCGTTCCTCATTTTTTGCATTTCCCGGCAAAAAAACTAGAATTCCGCCCGATTCCCATATTTTCGTGTGCTATAGCCCACGCCTTCCAAGTGGTCCCGGGACCCCCGGACCCCGATCGCCTAAAATTTTTCAGGGCCATCAAATACGACATAAAGAACAATAGTCACTGCTCCGCCATGATTATTCCTCATTTTTTGTATTTTTCGGCCAAAAAACTAGAATTCCGCCCCATTCCCATATTTTCGTGTGCTGCCCACGCATTCCGACTGGTCCCGGGCCCCACGGACCCCGATCGCCTAAAATTTGTCTGTACCATAAAAAAAGACTTAAGGAACCATAGTCACCGCCCCGCCTTGATCGTTCCTCATATTTGGCATTTTGTGGCCAAAAAACTAGAATTCCGCCCGATTCCCATATTTTCGTGTGTGCCCACGCCTTCCGAGTGGGCTGGCCCCCCCGGACTTGGATCGCCTAAAAATATTTCGGGCAATAATACGTCCTAAGGAACCATAGTCACCGTCCCGTCATGATCGTTCCTCATTCTTTCATTTTACGGCCAAAAAACTAGAATTCCACCCGATTCCCATATTTTCGTTTGCAATAGCCCACGCCTTCCAAGTGGTCGTGGGACACCCCGGACACCGATAGCCTAAAATTTTCTGGACCATCAAATATGCCCTAAGAAAACCATAGTCACAGCCCCGCCATGACCGTTCCTCATTTTTTTGTGATTTACGGCCAAAAAACTAGAATTCCGCTTGATTCCCATATTTTCGTATGCTATAGCCCGCGCATTCCAAGTGGTCCCGGGACCCCCGGACTTTGATCACCTAAAATTTTTTCGGGCCATCAAATAAGACCTAAGGAACCATAGTCACCGCCCCACTATGATCGTTCCTCAATTTTTACATTTTACGGCCAAAACAATAGATTTCCGCCCGATTCCCATATTTTCGTGTGCTATATAGCCCACACCTTCCAAGTAGTCCCGGGGACCTCCGGACACCAATCGCCTAAAAAAATTTTTTGGGCCATCAAATAAGACCTAAGGAACCATAGTCACCTCCCCGCCATGATCGTTCCACATTTTTTGAATTTTTCGGCCAAAAAACTATAATTCCGTCCGATTACCATATTTTCGTTTGCCCACGCCTTTCAAGTGGTCCCGGGACCCTTGGACCCCGAACGCCTAACATTTTTCCGGGCCATCCAATACGACCTAAGGAACCATAGTCACCGATCCCTCCATGAGCTTTCCTCATGTTTTGCATTTTACGGCCAAAAAACTAGAATTATGCCCGATTCCCATATTTTCGTGTGCTAGCCCACGCCTTCAAGTGGTCCCGGACCCCGATCGCCTAAGATTTTTCCGGACCATAAAATACGACTTAAGGAACAATAGTCACCGCCCCGCCATGACCTTTCCTCATGTTTTGCATTTTACGGCCAAAAAACTAGAATTCCGCCCGATTCCCATATTTTCGTGTGCTATTGCCCACGCCTTCCAAGTGTGCGTGGGCCCCCGGACCTCGAACGTCTAAAAATTTTCCGAGCCATGAAATACGACCTAAAGAACCATAGTTACCGCCCCTTCATTACCATTCCTCATTTTTTGCATTTTACGGCCAAAGAATTAGAATTTCGCCCGATTCCCATATTTTCGTGTGCTATACCAACGCCTTCCAAGTGGTTCGGGGAGCCGCGGACCCCGATCGCCTAAAATTTTTCCGGACTATCAAATACGACCTAAGGTACCATAGTCACCGCCCCACCATGATCGTTCCAAATGCTTTGCATTTTTCGGCCAAAAAACTAGAACTCCGCGCTATTTGCATATTTTAGTGTGCTATAGCTTACGCCTTCCGAGTGGTCCCGGGAGCCGTGGACCCCGATCGCCTAAAATATTCCGGGCCATCAAATACGACCTAAGGAACCATAGTCACCGCCCCGCCATTATCGTTCCTCATTTATTGCGTTTTTCGGCCAAAAAACTAGAATTCCGCTAGATTACCATATTTTTGTGTGCTATTGCCCACGCCTTCCGAGTGGCCCGGGCCGCAGGACTCGGATCGCCTAAAAAGTTTTCGGGCCATCAATTAGGACCAAAGGAACCATAGTCACCGCCTCGCCATGATCGTTCCTCATTTTTTGCATTTTTTGGCCAAAAAACTAGAATTCCGCCCGATTCCCATATTTTTGTGTGCTATCGCCCACGCCTTCCGAGTGGGTCGGGGCCCCAGAGCCAGATCTCCTAAAAATTTCCGGACTATAGAATATGACCTAAGGAACCATAGTCACCGCCCCGCCATGATCGTTCCTAGTCTTTTGTATTTTTCAGCCAAAAAACTAGAATTCCGCGCGATTTCCATATTTTCGTGTGCTTTAGCCCACGCCTTCCAAGGGGTCCCGGGAACCCCGAACCCCGATCGCCTAAAAATTTTCCGGGCCATCAAATACGACCTAAGGAACCATAGTAACCTCCCCGCCATGATCGTTCCTTATTTTTTGCGTTTTTCGGCCAAACAACTAGAATTCCGCGCGATTCCCATATTTTTATGTGTTATAGCCCACGCCTTCCGAGTGGTCCCGGGACTTCCTGACCCCCATCGCCTAATATTTTTCCGGACTATCAAATACGACCTAAGGAACCATAGTATCCGCCCCGCCATGATCGTTCCTCATGTTTTGCGTTTTTCGGCCAATCAACTAGAATTCCGCGCGATTCCCATATTTTTGTGTGTTATAGCCCACACCTTCCGAGTGGTCCCGGGACCCCCGGACCCCTATCGCCTAAAATTTTTCCGGACTATCAAATACGACCTAAGGAACCATAGTATCCGCCCCGCCATGATCGTTCCTTATTTTTTGCGTTTTTCGGCCAAACAACTAGAATTTCGCGCTATCCCATATTTTTGTGTGTTATAGCCCACGCCTTCCGAGTGGTCCCGGGTCTCCGGACCCCTATCGCCTAAAATTTTTCCAGACTATCAAATAAGACCTAAGGAACCATAGTCACCGCCCAGCCATGATCGTTCCTAGTTTTTTCCGTTTTTCGGCCAAAAAACTAGAATTCCGCGCGATTCCCATATTTTCGTGTCCTATAGCCCACGCCTTCCAAGTGACTCGGGAACTCCGGACCCCTATCGCCTAAAATTTTTCCGGACTATCAAATACGACCTAAGGAACCATAGTCACCGCCCAGCCATGATCATTCCTCATTTGTTGCGTGTTTCGGCCAAAAAACTAGAATTCCGCCCGATTACAATATTTTTGTGTGCTATCGCCCACGCCTTCCGAGTGGGTCGGGCCCCCCGGAGCCGGATCGTCTAAAATTTTTCCAGACTATCAAATACGACCTAAGGAACCATAATTACCGCCCCGCCATCATCCTTTCTCATTTTTTGCATTTTTAGGTCCAAAAACTAGAATTCGCCCGATTCCCATATTTTCGTGTGCTATACCCACGCCGTCCAAGTGGTTCGGGGAGCCGCGGACCCTGATAGCCTAAAATTTTTTCGGACTATCAAATACGACCTAAGTTACCATAGTCACCGCCCCACCATGATCGTTCTAAATGCTTTGCATTATTCGGCTAAAAAACTTGAACTCCGCGCGATTTGCATATTTTAGTGTGCTATAGCTTACGCCTTCCGGGTGGTCCCGAGAGCCGTGGACCCCGATCGCCTAAAATTTTCCAGGCCATCTAATACGACCTAAGGAAACATAGTCACTGCCCCGCCATGATCGTTCCTCATTTATTGCGTTTTACGGCCAAAAAACTAGAATTCCACTCGATTACCATATTTTTGTGTGCTATTGCCCACGCCTTCCGAGTGGGCCGGGCCGTCGGACTCGGATCGCCTAAAAATTTTTCGGGCCATCAATTAGGATCTAAGGAACCATAGTCACCGTCTCTCCATGATCGTTCCTCATTTTTTGGCAAAAAAACTAGAATTCCGCCCGATTCCCATATTTTTGTGTGCTATCGCCCACGCCTTCCTAGTGGGTCGGGCCCCCCGGAGCCGGATCGCCTAAAAATTTTCTGGACTATCAAATACGACCTAAGGATCCATAGTCACCGCCCAGCCATGATCATTCCTCATTTGTTGTGTTTTTCGGCCAAGAAACTAGAATTCCGCCCGATTACAATATTTTTGTGTGCTATTGCCCACCCTTCCAAGTGGTTCCAGGACCCCCGGACCCCGATCGCTTAAAATTTTTCCGGGCCGTCAAATACGACCTAAGGAACCATAGTAACCGCCCCGCCATCATCGTTTCTCATTTTTTGCATTTTTCGGCCAAAAAACTAGAATTACGCCCGATTCCCATATTTTCGTGTGCTATACCCACGCCTTCCAAGTGGTTCGGGGAGCCGCAGACCCCGATCGCCTAAAGTTTTTCCGGACTATCAAATACAACCTAAGCTACCATAGTCACCGCCCCACCATGATCGCTCCAAATGCTTTGCATTTTTCGGCTAAAAAACTTGAACTCCGCGCGATTTGCTTATTTTAGTGTGCTATTGCTTACGCCTTCCGAGTGGTCCCGGGAGCCATGGACCCGGATCGCCTAAAATTTTCCGGGCCATCAATTAGGACCTAAGGAACCATAGTCACCACCTCGCCATGATCGTTCCTCATTGTTTGGCCAAAAAACTAGAATTCCGCCCGATTCCCATATTTTTGTGTGCTATCGCCCACGCCTTCCGAGTGGGTTGGGCCCCCCGGAGCCGGATCGCCTAAAAATTTTCCGAACTATCAAATATGACCTAAGGAACCATAGTCACCGCCCCGCCATGATCGTTCCTAGTCATTTGCGTTTTTCAGCCAAAAAACTAGAATTCCGCGCGATTTCCATATTTTCGTGTGCTTTAGCCCATGCCTTCCAAGGGGTCCCTGGAACCCCGAACCACGATCGCCTAAAAATTTTACGGGCCATCAAATACGACCTAAGGAACCATACTAACCACCCCGCCATGATCGTTCCTCATTTTTTGCATTTTTTGGCCAAACAGCTAGAATTCCGCGCGATTCCCATATTTTTGTGTGTTACAGCCCACACCTTCCGAGTGGTCCCGGGACCTCCTGACCCCTATCGCCTAATATTTTTCCGGACTATCAAATACGACCTAAGGAACCATAGTATCCGCCACGCCATGATCGTTCCTCATTTTTTGCATTTTTCGGCCAAACAACTAGAATTCCGCGCGATTCCCATATTTTTGTGTGTTATAGCCCACACCTTCCGAGTGGTCCCGGGACCTCCGGACCCCTATCGCCTAAAAATTTTCCGGACTATCAAATACGACCTAAGGAACCATAGTATCCGCCCCGCCATGATCGTTTCTCATTTTTTGCGTTTTTCGGCCAAACAACTAGAATTCCGCGCTATCCATATTTTTGTGTGTTATAGCCCACGCCTTCCGAGTGGTCCCGGGTCTCCGGACCCCTATCGCCTAAAATTTTTCCGGACTATCAAATAAGACCTAAGGAACCATAGTCACCGCCCAGCCATGATCGTTCCTAGTTTTTTTCGTTTTTCGGATAAAAAACTAGAATTCCGCGCGATTCCCATATTTTCGTGTCCTATAGCCCACGCCTTCCAAGTGAACCGGGGAACTCCGGACCCCTATCGCATAAAATTTTTCCGGACTATCAAATACGACCTAAGGAACCATAGTCACCTCCCAGCCATGATCATTCCTCATTTGTTGCATTTTTCGGCCAAAAAACTAGAATTTCGCCCGATTACAATATTTTTGTGTGCTATTGCCCACCCTTCCAAGTGGTTCCGGGACCCCTGGACCCCGATCGCCTAAAGTTTTTCCGGGCCGTCAAATACGACCTAAGGAACCATAGTAACCGCCCCGCCATCATCGTTTCTCATTTTTTGCATTTTTCGGCCAAAAAACTAGAATTACGCCCGATTCCCATATTTTCGTGTGCTATACCCACGCTTTCCAAGTGGTCCGGGGAGCCGCGGACCCCGATTGCCTAAAGATTTTCCGGACTATCAAATACGACCTAAGGTACCATAGTCACCGCCCCACCATGATCGTTCCAAATGCTTTGTATTTTTCGGCCAAAAAACAAGAACTCCGCGCGATTTGCATATTTTAGTGTGCTATAGCATTCGCCTTCCGAGTGGTCCCGTGAGCCGTGGACCCCGATCGCCTAAAATTTTCCGGGCCATCAAATACGACCTAAGGAACCATAGTCACTGCCCCGCCATGATCGTTCCTCATTTATTGCGTTTTTCGGCCAAAAAACTAGAATTCCGCTCGATTACCATATATTTGTGAGCTATTGCCCACGCCTTCCGAGTGGGCCGGGCCGCCGGACTCGGATCGCCTAAAATTTTTTCGGGCCATCAATTAGGACCTAAGGAACCATAGTCACTGCCTCGCCATGATCGTTCCTCATTTTTTGGCCAAAAAACTAGAATTTCGCCCGATTTCCATATTTTTGTGTGCTATCGCCCACGCCTTCCGAGTGGGTCGGGCCCCCCGCCCCGCCATGATCTAAGGAACCATAGTCACCGCCCCGCCATGATCGTTACTAGTCTTTTGTGTTTTTCAGCCAAAAAACTAGAATTCCGCAAGATTTCCATATTTTCGTGTGCTTTAGCCCACGCCTTGTAAGGGGTCCCGGGTACCCCGAACCCCGATCGCCTAAAAATTTTCCGGGCCATCATATACGACCTAAGGAACCATAGTAACCGCCCCGCCATGATCGTTCTTCATTTTTTGCATTTTTCGGCCGAACAACTAGAATTCCGCGCGATTCCCATATTTTTGTGTGTTATAGCCCACGCCTTCCGAGTGGTCCCGGGACCTCCTAACCCCTATCGCCTAATATTTTTCCGGACTATCAAATACGACCTAAGGAACCATAGTGTCCGCCATGCGATGATCATTTCTCATTTTTTGCGTTTTTCGGCCAAACAACTAGAATTCCGCGCGATTCCCATATCTTTGTGTGTTATAGCCCACACCTTCCGAGTGGTCCCGGGACCTCCGGACCCCTATCGCCTAAAATTTTTCCGGACTATCAAATATGACCTAAGGAACCATAGTATCCGCCCCGCCATGATCGTTCCTCATTTTTTGCATTTTTCGGCCAAACAACTAGAATTCCGCGCTATCCCATATTTTTGTGTGTTATAGCCCACGCTTTCCGAGTGGTCCCGGGTCTCCGGACCCCTATCGCCTAAAATTTTTTCGGACTATCAAATAAGACCTAAGGAACCAAAGTCATCGCCCAGCCATGATCCTTCCTAGTTCTTTTCCGTTTTTCGGCCAAAAAACTAGAATTCCGCGCGATTCCCATAGTTTCGTGTCCGCCCACGCCTTCCAAGTGAACCCGGGAACTCCATACCCCTATCGCCTAAAATTTTTCCGGACTATCAAATACGACCTAAGGATCCATAGTCACCGCCCAACCATGATCATTCCTCATTTGTTGCGTTTTTCGGCCAAAAAACTAGAATTCCGCCCGATTACAATATTTTTGTGAGCTATTGCCCACCCTTCCAAGTGGTTCGGGGACCCCCGGAGCCCGATCGCCTAAAATTTGTCCAGGCCGTCAAATACGACCTAAGGAACCATAGTAACCGCCCCGCCATCATCGTTTCTCATTTTTTGCATTTTTCGGCCAAAAAACTAGAATTACGCCTGATTCCCATATTTTCGTGTGTTATACCCACGCCTTCCAAGTGGTCCGGGGAGCCGCGGACCCCGATCGCCTAAAATTTTTTCGGACTATCAAATACGACCTAAGGTACCATAGTCACCGCCCCACCATGATCATTCCAAATGCTTTGTATTTTTCGGCCAAAAAACTAGAACTCCGCGCGATTTGCATATTTTAGTGTGCTATAGCTTACGCCTTCCGAGTGGTCCCGGGAGCCGTAGACCCCGATCGCCTAAAATTTTCCGGGCCATCAAATACGACCTAAGGAACCATAGTCACCGCCCCGCCATGATCGTTCCTCATTTATTGCATTTTTCGGCAAAAAAACTATAATTCCGCTCGATTACCATATTTTTGTGAGCTATTGCCCACGCCTTCCGAGTGGGCCGGGCCGCCGGACTCGGATCGCCTAAAAGTTTTTTGGGCCATCAATTAGGACCTAAGGAACCATAGTCACTGCCTCGCCATGATCGTTCCTCATTTTTTGAATTTTTTGGCCAAAAAACTACAATTTTGCCCGATTCCCATATTTTTGTGTGTTATCGCCCACGCCTTCCGAGTGGGTCGGGCCCCCCAGAGCCGGATAGCCTAAAAATTTTCCAGACTATCAAATACGACCTAAGGAACCATAGTCACCGCCCCTCCATGATCGTTCCTAGTCTTTTGCGTTTTTCAGCCAAAAAACTAGAATTCTGCGCGATTTCCATATTTTCGTGTGCTTTAGCCCACGCCTTCCAAGGGGTCCCGGGAACCCCGAACCCCGATCGCCTAAAAATTTTCCGGGCCATCAAATACGACCTAAGGAACCATAGTAACCACCCCGCCATGATCGTTCCTCATTTTTTGCATTTTCGGCCAAACAACTAGAATTCCGCGCGATTCCCATATTTTTGTGTGTTATAGCCCACGCCTTCCGAGTGGTCCCGGGACCTCCTGACCCCTATCGCCTAATATTTTTACGGACTATCAAATATGACCTAAGGAACCATAGTATCCGCCCCGCCAAGATCATTCCTCATTTTTTGCGTTTTTCGGCCAAACAACTAGAATTCCGTGCTATCCCATATTTTTGTGTGTTATAGCCCACGCCTTCCGAGTGGTCCCGGATCTCCGTACCCCTATCGCCTAAAATTTTTCCGGACTATCAAATAAGACCTAAGGAACCATAGTCACCGCCCAGCCATGATCGTTCCTAAGTTTTCCATTTTTCGGCCAAAAAACTAGAATTCCGCGCGATTCCCATATTTTCGTGTCCTATAGCCCACGCCTTCCAAGTGAACCCGGGAACTCCGGACCCCTATCGCCTAAAATTTTTCCGGACTATCAAATACGACCTAAGGAACCATAGTCACCGCCCAGCCATGATCATTCCTCATTTGTTGCGTTTTTCGGCCAAAAAACTAGAATTCCGCCCGATTACAATATTTTTGTGTGCTATCGCCCACGCCTTCCGAGTGGGTCAGGCCCCCCGGAGCCGGATCGCCTAAAATTTTTCCAGACTATCAAATACGACCTAAGGAACCATAGTCACCGCCCCGCCATGATCGTTCCTAGTCTTTTGCGTTTTTCAGCCAAAAAACTAGAATTCCGCGCGATTTCCATATTTTCGTGTGCTTTAGCCCACGCCTTCCAAGGGTTTCCGGTAACCCCGAACCCCGATCGCCTAAAAATTTTCCGGGCCAACAAATACGACCTAAGGAACCATAGTAACCACCCCGCCATGATCGTTCCTCATATTTTGCATTTTTCGGCCAAACAACTAGAATTCCGCGCGATTCCCATATTTTTGTGTGTTATAGCCCACGCCTTCCGAGTGGTCCCGGGACCTCCTGACCCCTATCACCTAATATTTTTCCGGACTATCAAATACGACCTAAGGAACCATAGTATCCGCCCCGCCATGATCGTTCATCATTTTTTGCATTTTTCGGCCAAACAACTAGAATTCCGCGCGATTCCCATATTTTTGTGTGTTATAGCCCACACCTTACGAGTGGTCCCGGGGACCTCCGTACGCCTATCGCCTAAAAATTTTCCGGACTATCAAATACGACCTAAGGAACCATAGTATCCGCCCCGCCATGATCGTTCCTCATTTTTTGCATTTTTCGGCCAAACAACTAGAATTCCGCGCGATTCCCATATTTTTGTGTGTTATAGCCCACGCCTTCCGAGTGGTCCCGGGTCTCCGGACCCCTATCGCCTAAAATTTTTCCGGACTATCAAATAAGACCTAAGGAACCATAGTCACCGCCCAGCCATGATCGTTCCTAGTTTTTTCCGTTTTTCGGCCAAAAAACTAGAATTCCGCGCGATTCCCATATTTTCGTGTCCTATAGCCCACGCCTTCCAAGTGAACCCGGGAACTCCGGACCCCTATCGCCTAAAATTTTTCCGGACTATCAAATACGACCTAAGGAACCATAGTCACCGCCCAGCCATGATCATTCCTCATTTGTTGCATTTTTCGGCCAAAAAACTAGAATTCCGCCCGATAACAATATTTTTGTGTGTTATTGCCCACCCTTCCAAGTGGTTCCGGGACCCCCGGACCCCGATCGCCTAAAATTTTTCCGGGCCGTCAAATACGACCTAAGGAACCATAGTAACCGCCCCGCCATCATCGTTTGTCATTTTTTGCATTTTTCGGACAAAAAAATAGAATTACTCCCGATTCTCATATTTTCGTGTGCTATACCCACGCCTTCCAAGTGGTCCGGGGAGCCGCGGACCCCGATCGCCTAAAATTTTTCCGGCCTATCAAATACGACCTAAGGTACCATAGTCACCGCCCCACCATGATCATTCCCAATGCTTTGCATTTTTCGGCCACAAAACTAGAACTCCGCGCGATTTGCATATTTTAGTGTGCTATAGCTTACGCCTTCCGAGTGGTCCCGGGAGCCGTGGACCCCGATCGCCTAAAATTTTCCGGGCCATCAAATACGACCTAAGGAACCATACTAACCACCCCGCCATGATCGTTCCTCATGTTTTGCGTTTTTCGGCCAAACAACTAGAATTCCGCGCGATTCCCATATTTTTGTGTGTTATAACCCACGCCTTCCGAGTGGTCCCGGGACCTCCTGACCCCTATCGCCTAATATTTTTCCGGACTATCAAATACTACCTAAGGAACCATAGTATCCGCCCCGCCATGATCGTTCCTCATTTTTTGCGTTTTTCGGCCAAACAACTAGAATTCCGCGCGATTCCCATATTTTTGTGTGCTATAGCCCACGCCTTCCAAGTGAACCCGGGAACTCCGGACCCCTATCGCCTAAAATTTTTCCGGACTATCAAATACCACCTAAGGAACCATAGTCACCGCCCAGCCATGATCATTCCTCATTTTTTGCGTTTTTCGGCCAAACAACTAGAATTCCGCGCGATTCCCATATTTTCGTGTCCTATAGCCCACGCCTTCCAAGTGAAGCCGGGATCTCTGGACCCCTATCGCCTAAATTTTTTCCGGACTATCAAATACGACCTAAGGAACCATAGTCACCGCCCAGCCATGATCATTCCTCATTTGTTGCGTTTTTCGGCCAAAAAACTAGAATTCCGCCCGATTACAATATTTTTGTGTGCTATTGCCCACCCTTCCAAGTGGTTACGGGACCCCCGGACCCCGATCGCCTAAAATTTTTCCGGGTCCTTAAATACGACCTAAGGAACCATAGTAACCACCCCGCCATCATCGTTTCTCATTTTTTGCATTTTTCGGCCAAAAAACTAGAATTACGCCCGATTCCCATATTTTCGTGTGCTATACTCACGCCTTCCAAGTGGTCCGGGGAGCCGCGGACCCCGATCGCCTAAAATTTTTCCGGACTATCAAATACGACCTAAGGTACCATAGTCACCGCCCCACCATGATCGTTCCAAATGATTTGCATTTTTCGGCCAAAAAACTAGAACTCCGTGCGATTTGCTTATTTTAGTGTGCTATAGCTTACGCCTTCCGAGTGGTCCCGGGAGCCGTGGACCCCGATCGCCTAAAATTTTCCGGGCCATAAAATACGACCTAAGGAACCATAGTCACTGCCCTGCCATGATCGTTCCTCATTTATTGCGTTTTTTGGCCAAAAAACTAGAATTCCGCTCGATTATCATATTTTTGTGTGCTATTGCCCACGCCTTCCGAGTGGGCCAGGCCGTCGGACTCGGATCGCCTAAAAGTTTTTCGGGCCATCAATTAGGACCTAAGGAACCATAGTCACTACCTCGCCATGATCGTTCCTTATTTTTTGAATTTTTTGGCAAAAAAACTAGAATTTCGCCCGATTTCCATATTTTTGTGTGCTATCGCCCACGCCTTCCGAGTGGGTCGGGCCCCCCGGAGCCGGATAGCCTAAAATTTTTCCAGACTATCAAATATGACCTAAGGAACCATAGTCACCGCCCCTCCATGATCGTTCCTCATCTTTTGCGTTTTTCGGCCAAACAACTAGAATTCTGCGCGATTTAAATATTTTCGTGTGCTTTAGCCCACGCCTTCCAAGGGGTCCCGGGAACCCCGAACCCTGATCGCCTAAAAATTTTCCGGGCCATCAAATACGACCTAAGGAACCATAGTAACCACCCCGCCATGATCGTTCCTCATTTTTTGCGTTTTTCGGCCAAACAACTAGAATTCCGCGCGATTCCCATATTTTTGTGTGTTATAGCCCACGCCTTCCGAGTGGTCCCGGGACCTCCTGACCCCTATCGCCTAATATTTTTACGGACTATCAAATACGACCTAAGGAACTATAGTATCTTCCCCGCCAAGATCATTCCTCATTTTTTGCGTTTTTTGGCCAAACAACTAGAATTCCGTGCTATCCCATATTTTTGTGTGTTATAGCCCACGCCTTCCGAGTGGTCCCGGGTCTCCGTACCCCTATCGCCTAAAATTTTTCCGAACTATCAAATAAGACCTAAGGAACCATAGTCACCGCCCAGCCATGATCGTTCCTAATTTATTTCCATTTTTCGGCCAAAAAACTAGAATTCCGCGCGATTCCCATATTTTCGTGACCTATAGCCCACGCCTTCCAAGTGAACCCGGGAACTCCGGACCCCTATCGCCTAAAATTTTTTCGGACTATCAAATACGACCTAAGGAACCATAGTCACCGCCCAGCCATGATCATTCCTCATTTGTTGCGTGTTTCTGCCAAAAAACTAGAATTCCGCCCGATTACAATATTTTTGTGTGCTATCGCCCACGCCTTCCGAGTGGGTCCGGCCCCCCGGAGCCGGATCGTCTAAAATTTTTCCAGACTATCAAATACGACCTAAGGAACCATAGTTACCGCCCCGCCATGATCGTTCCTAGTCTATTGCGTTTTTCAGCCAAAAAACTAGAATTCCGCACGATTTTCATATTTTCGTGTGCTTTAGCCCACGCCTTCCAAGGGGTCCCGGGAACCCCGAACCCCGATCGCCTAAAAATTTTCCGGGCCAACAAATACGACCTAAGGAACCATAGTAACCACCCCGCCATGATCGTTCCTCATTTTTTGCATTTTTCGGCCAAACAACTAGAATTCCGCGCGATTCCCATATTTTTGTGTGTTATAGCCCACGCCTTCCGAGTGGTCCCGGGACCTCCTGACCCCTATCACCTAATATTTTTCCGGACTATCAAATACGACCTAAGGAACCATAGTATCCGCCCCGCCATGATCGTTCCTCATTTTTTGCATTTTTCGGCCAAACAACTAGAATTCCGCGCGACTCCCATATTTTTGTGTGTTATAGCCCACACCTTCCGAGTGGTCCCGGGGACCTCCGTACCCCTATCGCCTAAAATTTTTCCGGACTATCAAATACGACCTAAGGAACCATAGTATCCGCCCCGCCATGATCGTTCCTCATTTTTTGCGTTTTTCGGCCAAACAACTAGAATTCCGCGCGATTCCCATATTTTTGTGTGTTATAGCCCACGCCTTCCGAGTGGTCCCGGGTCTCCGGACCCATATCGCCTAAAATTTTTCCGGACTATCAAATAAGACCTAAGGAACCATAGTCACCGCCCAGCCATGATCGTTCCTAGTTTTTTCCGTTTTTCGGCCAAAAAACTAGAATTCCGCGCGATTCCCATATTTTCGTGTCCTATAGCCCACGCCTTCCAAGTGAACCCGGGAACTCCGGACCCCTATCGCCTAAAATTTTTCCGGACTATCAAATACCACCTAAGGAATCATAGTCACCGCCCAGCCATGATCATTCCTCATTTGTTGCATTTTTCGGCCAAAAAACTAGAATTCCGCCCGATTACAATATTTTTGTGTGTTATTGCCCACCCTTCCAAGTGGTTCCGGGACCCCCGGACCCCGATCGCCTAAAATTTTTCCAGGCCGTCAAATACGACCTAAGGAACCATAGTAACCGCCCCGCCATCATCGTTTCTTATTTTTTGCATTTTTCGGCCAAAAAATTAGAATTACGCCCGATTCTCATATTTTCGTGTGCTATACCCACGCCTTCCAAGTGGTCCGGGGAGCCGCGGACCCCGATCGCCTAAAATTTTTCCGGACTATCAAATACGACCTAAGGTACCATAGTCACCGCCCCACCATGATCATTCCAAATGCTTTGCATTTTTCGGCCACAAAACTAGAACTCCGCGTGATTTGCATATTTTAGTGTGCTATAGCTTACGCCTTCCGAGTGGTCCCTGGAGACGTGGACCCAGATCGCCTAAAATATTCCGGGCCATAAAATACGACCTAAGGAACCATAGTAACCACCCCGCCATGATCATTCCTCATGTTTTGCGTTTTTCGGCCAAACAACTAGAATTCCGCGCGATTCCCATATTTTTGTGTGTTATAACCCACGCCTTTCGAGTGGTCCCGGGACCTCCTGACCCCTATCGCCTAATATTTTTCCGGACTATCAAATACTACCTAAGGAACCATAGTATCCGCCCCGCCATGATCGTTCCTCATTTTTTGCGTTTTTCGGCCAAACAACTAGAATTCCGCGCGATTCCCATATTTTTGTGTGCTATAGCCCACGCCTTCCAAGTGAACCCGGGAACTCCGGACCCCTATCGCCTAAAATTTTTCCGGACTATCAAATACCACCTAAGGAACCATAGTCACCGCCCAGCCATGATCATTCCTCATTTGTTGCATTTTTCGGCCAAAAAACTAGAATTCCGCCCGATTACAATATTTTTGTGTGTTATTGCCCACCCTTCCAAGTGGTTCCGGGACCCCCGGACCCCGATCGCCTAAAATTTTTCCAGGCCGTCAAATACGACCTAAGGAACCATTGTAATCGCCCCGCCATCATCGTTTCTTATTTTTTGCATTTTTCGGCCAAAAAACTAGAATTACGCCCGATTCTCATATTTTCGTGTGCTATACCCACGCCTTCCAAGTGGTCCGGGGAGCCGCGGACCCCGATCGCCTAAAATTTTTCCGGACTATCAAATACGACCTAAGGTACCATAGTCACCGCCCCACCATGATCATTCCAAATGCTTTGCATTTTTCGGCCACAAAACTAGAACTCCGCGCGATTTGCATATTTTAGTGTGCTATAGCTTACGCCTTCCGAGTGGTCCCGGGAGACGTGGACCCAGATCGCCTAAAATTTTCCGGGCCATAAAATACGACCTGAGGAACCATAGTAACCACCCCGCCATGATCGTTCCTCATGTTTTGCGTTTTTCGGCCAAACAACTAGAATTCCGCGCGATTCCCATATTTTTGTGTGTTATAACCCACGCCTTCCGAGTGGTCCCGGGACCTCCAGACCCCTATCGCCTAATATTTTTCCGGACTATCAAATACTACCTAAGGAACCATAGTATCCGCCCAGCCATGATCATTCCTCATTTGTTGCGTTTTTCGGCCAAAAAACTAGAATTCTGCCCGATTACAACATTTTTGTGTGCTATCGCCCACGCCTTCCGAGTGGGTCGGGCCCCCCGGAGCCGGATCGCCTAAAATTTTTCCAGACTATCAAATACGACCTAAGGAACCATAGTTACCGCCCCGCCATGATCGTTCCTAGTATTTTGCGTTTTTTAAGCCAAAAAACTAGAATTCCGCGCGATTTCCATATTTTCGTGTGCTTTAGCCCACGCCTTCCAAGGGGTCCCGGGAACCCCGAACCCCGATCGCCTAAAAAATTTCCGGGCCAACAAATACGACCTAAGGAACCATAGTAACCACCCCGCCATGATCGTTCCTCATTTTTTGCATTTTTCGGCCAAACAACTAGAATTCCGCGCGATTCCCATATTTTTGTGTGTTATAGCCCACGCCTTCCGAGTGGTCTCGGGACCTCCTGACCCCTATCACCTAATATTTTTCCGGACTATCAAATACGACCTAAGGAACCATAGTATCCGCCCCACCATGATCGTTCATCATTTTTTGCATTTTTCGGCCAAACAACCAGAATTCCGCGCGATTCCCATATTTTTGTGTGTTATAGCCCACGCCTTCCGAGTGGTCCCGGGACCTCCTGACCCCTATCACCTAATATTTTTCCGGACTATCAAATACGACCTAAGGAACCATAGTATCCACCCCACCATGATCATTCCTCATTTTTTGCGTTTTTCGGCCAAACAACTAGAATTCCGCGCGATTCCTATATTTTTGTCTGTTATAGCCCACGCCTTCCGAGTGGTCCCGGGTCTCCGGACCCATATCGCCTAAAATTTTTCCGGACTATCAAATAAGACCTAAGGAACCATAGTCACCGCCCAGCCATGATCGTTCCTAGTTTTTTCCGTTTTTCGGCCAAAAAACTATAATTCCGCGCGATTCCCATATTTTCGTGTCCTATAGCCCACGCCTTCCAAGTGAACCCGGGAACTCCGGACCCCTATCACCTAAAATTTTTCCGGACTATCAAATACCACCTAAGGAACCATAGTCACCGCCCAGCCATGATCATTCCTCATTTGTTGCATTTTTCGGCCAAAAAACTAGAATTCCGCCCGATTACAATATTTTTGTGTTTTATTGCCCACCCTTCCAAGTGGTTCCGGGACCCCCGGACCCCGATCGCCTAAAATTTTTCCAGGCCGTCAAATACGACCTAAGGAACCATAGTAACCGCCCCGCCATCATCGTTTCTTATTTTTTGCATTTTTCGGCCAAAAAACTAGAATTACGCCCGATTCTCATATTTTCGTGTGCTATACCCACGCCTTCCAAGTGGTCCGGGGAGCCGCGGACCCCGATCGCCTAAAATTTTTTCCGGACTATCAAATACGACCTAAGGTACCATAGTCACCGCCCCACCATGATCATTCCAAATGCTTTGCATTTTTCGGCCACAAAACTAGAACTCCGCGCGATTTGCATATTTTAGTGTGCTATAGTTTACGCCTTCCGAGTGGTCCCGGGAGACGTGGACCCAGATCGCCTAAAATTTTCCGGGCCATAAAATACGACCTAAGAACCATAGTAACCACCCCGCCATGATCGTTCCTCATGTTTTGTGTTTTTCGGCCAAACAACTAGAATTCCGCGCGATTCCCATATTTTTGTGTGTTATAACCCACGCCTTCCGAGTTGTCCCGGGACCTCCTGACCCTTATCGCCTAATATTTTTCCGGACTATCAAATACTACCTAAGGAACCATAGTAACCACCCCGCCATGATCGTTCCTCATTTTTTGCATTTTTCGGCCAAACAACTAGAATTTCGCGCGATTCCCATATTTTTGTGTGTTATAGCCCACACCTTCCGAGTGGTCCCGGGACCTCCGGACCCCTATCGCCTAAAATTTTTCCGGACTATCACATACTACCTAAGGAACCATAGTATCCGCCCCGCCATGATCGTTCCTCATTTTTTGCGTTTTTCGGCCAAACAACTAGAATTCCGCGCGATTCCCATATTTTTGTGTGCTATAGCCCACGCCTTCCAAGTGAACCCGGGAACTCCGGACCCCTATCGCCTAAAATTTTTCCGGACTATCAAATACCACCTAAGGAACCATAGTCACCGCCCAGCCATGATCATTCCTCATTTGTTGCATTTTTCGGCCAAAAAACTAGAATTCCGCCCGATTACAATATTTTTGTGTGTTATTGCCCACCCTTCCAAGTGGTTCCGGGACCCCCGGACCCCGATCGCCTAAAATTTTTCCAGGTCGTCAAATACGACCTAAGGAACCATTGTAATCGCCCCGCCATCATCGTTTCTTATTTTTTGCATTTTTCGGCCAAAAAACTAGAATTACGCCCGATTCTCATATTTTCGTGTGCTATACCCACGCCTTCCAAGTGGTCCGGGGAGCCGCGGACCCCGATCGCCTAAAATTTTTCCGAACTATCAAATACGACCTAAGGTACCATAGTCACTGCCCCACCATGATCATTCCAAATGCTTTGCATTTTTCGGCCACAAAACTAGAACTCCGCGCGATTTGCATATTTTAGTGTGCTATAGCATACGCCTTCCGAGTGGTCCCGGGAGACGTGGACCCAGAACGCCTAAAATTTTTCGGGCCATAAAATACGACCTAAGGAACCATAGTAACCACCCCGCCATGATCGTTCCTCATGTTTTGCATTTTTCGGCCAAACAACTAGAATTCCGCGCGATTCCCATATTTTTGTGTGTTATAACCCACGCCTTCCGAGTGGTCCCGGGACCTCCTGACCCCTATCGCCTAATATTTTTCCGGACTATCGAATACTACTTAAGGAACCATAGTATCCGCCCAGCCATGATCATTCCTCATTTGTTGCGTTTTTCGGCCAAAAAACTAGAATTCCGCCCGATTATAATATTTTTGTGTGCTATCGCCCACGCCTTCCGAGTGGGTCGGGCCCCCCGGAGCCGGATCGCCTAAAATTTTTTCAGACTATCAAATACGACCTAAGGAACCATAGTTACCGCCCCGCCATGATCGTTCCTAGTCTTTTGCGTTTTTCAACCAAAAAACTAGAATTCCGCGCGATTTCCATATTTTCGTGTGCTTTAGCCCACGCCTTCCAAGGGGTCCCGGGAACCCTGAACCCCGATCGCCTAAAAATTTTCCGGGCCAACAAATACGACCTAAGGAACCATAGTAACCACCCCGCCATGATCGTTCCTCATTTTTTGCATTTTTCGGCCAAACAACTAGAATTCCGCGCGATTCCCATATTTTTGTGTGTTATAGCCCACGCCTTCCGAGTGGTCCCGGGACCTCCTGACCCCTATCACCTAATATTTTTCCGGACTATCAAATACGACCTAAGGAACCATAGTATCCACCCCGCCATGATCGTTCCTCATTTTTTGCGTTTTTCGGCCAAACAACTAGAATTCCGCGCGATTCCCATATTTTTGTGTGTTATAGCCCACACCTTCCGAGTGGTCCCGGGACCTCCGAACCCCTATCGCCTAAAATTTTTCCGGACTATCAAATACGACCTAAGGAACCATAGTATCCGCCCCGCCATGATCGTTCCTCATCTTTTGCGTTTTTCGGCCAAACAACTAGAATTCCGCGCTATCCCATATTTTTGTGTGTTATAGCCCACGCCTTCCGAGTGGTCCCGGGTCTCCGGACCCCTATCGCCTAAAATTTTTCCGGACTATCACATACTACCTAAGGAACCATAGTATCCGCCCCGCCATGATCGTTCCTCATTTTTTGCGTTTTTCGGCCAAACAACTAGAATTCCGCGCGATTCCCATATTTTTGTGTGCTATAGCCCACACCTTCCAAGTGAACCCGGGAACTCCGGACCCCTATCGCCTAAAATTTTTCCGGACTATCAAATACCACCTAAGGAACCATAGTCACCGCCCAGCCATGATCATTCCTCATTTGTTGCATTTTTCGGCCAAAAAACTAGAATTCCGCCCGATTACAATATTTTTGTGTGTTATTGCCCACCCTTCCAAGTGGTTCCGGGACCCCCGGACCCCGATCGCCTAAAATTTTTCCAGGCCGTCAAATACGACCTAAGGAACCATAGTAACTGCCCCGTCATCATCGTTTCTTATTTTTTGCATTTTTCGGCCAAAAAACTAGAATTACGCCCGATTCTCATATTTTCGTGTGCTATACCCACGCCTTCCAAGTTGTCCGGGGAGCCGCGGACCCCGATCGCCTAAAATATTTCCGAACTATCAAATATGACCTAAGGTACCATAGTCACTGCCCCACCATGATCATTCCAAATGCTTTGCAGTTTTCGGCCACAAAACTAGAACTCCGCGTGATTTGCATATTTTAGTGTGCTATAGCTTACGCCTTCCGAGTGGTCCCGGGAGACGTGGACCCAGATCGCCTAAAAATTTTCGGGCCATAAAATACGACCTAAGGAACCATAGTAACCACCCCGCCATGATCGTTCCTCATGTTTTGCGTTTTTCGGCCAAACAACTAGAATTCCGCGCGATTCCCATATTTTTGTGTGTTATAACCCACGCCTTCCGAGTGGTCCCGGGACCTCCTGACCCCTATCGCCTAATATTTTTCCGGACTATCAAATACTACCTAAGGAACCATAGTATCCGCCCAGCCATGATCATTCCTCATTTGTTGCGTTTTTCGGCCAAAAAACTAGAATTCCGCCCGATTATAATATTTTTGTGTGCTATCGCCCACGCCTTCCGAGTGGGTCGGGCCCCCCGGAGCCGGATCGCCTAAAATTTTTCCAGACTATCAAATACGACCTAAGGAACCATAGTTACCGCCCCGCCATGATCGTTCCTAGTCTTTTGCATTTTTCAGCCAAAAAACTAGAATTCCGCGCGATTTCCATATTTTCGTGTGCTTTAGCCCACGCCTTCCAAGGGGTCCCGGGAACCCCGAACCCCGATCGCCTAAAAATTTTCCGGGCCAACAAATACGACCTAAGGAACCATAGTAACCACCCCGCCATGATCGTTCCTCATTTTTTGCATTTTTCGGCCAAACAACTAGAATTCCGCGCGATTCCCATATTTTTGTGTGTTATAGCCCACGCCTTCCGAGTGGTCCCGGGACCTCCTGACCCCTATCACCTAATATTTTTTCGGACTATCAAATACGACCTAAGGAACCATAGTATCCGCCCCGCCATGATCGTTCATCATTTTTTGCATTTTTCGGCCAAACAACTAGAATTCCGCGCGATTCCCATATTTTTGTGTGTTATAGCCCACGCCTTCCGAGTGGTCCCGGGACCTCCTGACCCCTATCACCTAATATTTTTCCGGACTATCAAATACGACCTAAGGAACCATAGTATCCACCCCGCCATGATCGTTCCTCATTTTTTGCGTTTTTCGGCCAAACAACTAGAATTCCGCGCGATTCCCATATTTTTGTGTGTTATAGCCCACGCCTTCCGAGTGGTCCCGGGTCTCCGGACCCATATCGCCTAAAATTTTTCCGGACTATCAAATAAGACCTAAGGAACCATAGTCACCGCCCAGCCATGATCGTTCCTAGTTTTTTCCGTTTTTCGGCCAAAAAACTATAATTCCGCGCGATTCCCATATTTTCGTGTCCTATAGCCCACGCCTTCCAAGTGAACCCGGGAACTCCGGACCCCTATCGCCTAAAATTTTTCCGGACTATCAAATACCACCTAAGGAACCATAGTCACCGCCCAACCATGATCATTCCTCATTTGTTGCATTTTTCGGCCAAAAAACTAGAATTCCGCCCGATTACAATATTTTTGTGTTTTATTGCCCACCCTTCCAAGTGGTTCCGGGACCCCCGGACCCCGATCGCCTAAAATTTTTCCAGGCCGTCAAATACGACCTAAGGAACCATAGTAACCGCCCCGCCATCATCGTTTCTTATTTTTTGCATTTATCGGCCAAAAAACTAGAATTACGCCCGATTCTCATATTTTCGTGTGCTATACCCACGCCTTTCAAGTGGTCCGGGGAGCCGCGGACCCCGATCGCCTAAAATTTTTCCGGACTATCAAATACGACCTAAGGTACCATAGTCACCGCCCCACCATGATCATTCCAAATGCTTTGCATTTTTCGGCCACAAAACTAGAACTCCGCGCGATTTGCATATTTTAGTGTGCTATAGTTTGCGCCTTCCGAGTGGTCCCGGGAGACGTGGACCCAGATCGCCTAAAATTTTCCGGGCCATAAAATACGACCTAAGGAACCATAGTAACCACCCCGCCATGATCGTTCCTCATTGTTTGTGTTTTTCGGCCAAACCACTAGAATTTCGCGCGATTCCCATATTTTTGTGTGTTATAACACACGCCTTCCGAGTGGTCCCGGGACCTCCTGACCCCTATCGCCTAATATTTTTCCGGACTATCAAATACTACCTAAGGAACCATAGTATTCGCCCCGCCATGATCGTTCCTCATTTTTTGCGTTTTTCGGCCAAACAACTAGAATTCCGCGCGATTCCCATATTTTTGTGTGTTATAGCCCACACCTTCCGAGTGGTCCCGGGACCTCCGAACCCCTATCGCCTAAAATTTTTCCGGACTATCAAATACGACCTAAGGAACCATAGTATCCGCCCCGCCATGATCGTTCCTCATCTTTTGCGTTTTTCGGCCAAACAACTAGAATTCCGCGCTATCCCATATTTTTGTGTGTTATAGCCCACGCCTTCCGAGTGGTCCCGGGTCTCCGGACCCCTATCGCCTAAAATTTTTCCGGATTATCAAATAAGACCTAAGGAACCATATTCACCGCCCAGCCATGATCGTTCCTAGTGTTTTCCGTTTTTCGGCCAAAAAACTAGAATTCCGCGCGATTCCCATATTTTCGTGTCCTATAGCCCACGCCTTCCAAGTGAAGCCCGGAACTCTGGACCCCTATCGCCTAAAATTTTTCCGGACTATCAAATACGACCTAAGGAACCATAGTCACTGCCCAGCCATGATCATTCCTCATTTGTTGCATTTTTCGGCCGAAAAACTAGAATTCCGCCCGATTACAATATTTTTGTGTGCTATTGCCCACCCTTCCAAGTGGTTACGGGACCCCCGGACCCCGATCGCCTAAAATTTTTCCGGGTCCTTAAATACGACCTAAAGAACCATAGTAACCACCCCGCCATCATCGCTTCTCATTTTTTGCATTTTTCGGCCAAAAAACTAGAATTACGCCCGATTCCCATATTTTCGTGTGCTATACCCACGCCTTCCAAGTGGTTCGGGGAGCCGCGGACCCCGATCGCCTAAAATTTTTCCGGACTATCAAATACGACCTAAGGTACCATAGTCACCGCCCCACCATGATCGTTCCAAATGCTTTGCATTTTTCGGCCAAAAAACTAGAACTCCGCGCGATTTGCTTAGCTTACGCCTTCCGAGTGGTTCCGGGAGCCGTGGACCCCGATCGCCTAAAATTTTCCGGGCCATCAAATACGACCTAAGGAACCATAGTCACTGCCCCGCCATGATCGTTCCTCATTTATTGCATTTTATGGCCAAAAAACTAGAATTCCGCTCGATTACCATATTTTTGTGTGCTATTGCCCACGCCTTCCGAGTGGGCTAGGCCGCCGGACTCGGATCGCCTAAAAATTTTTCGGGCCATCAATTAGGACCTAAGGAACCATAGTCACTGCCTCGCCATGATCGTTCCTCATTTTTTGCATTTTTTGGCCAAAAAACTAGAATTTCGCCCGATTCCCATATTTTTGTGTGCTATCGCCCACGCCTTCCGAGTGGGTCGGGCCCCCGGAGCCGGATCGCCTAAAAATTTTCCGGACTATCAAATACGACCTAAGGAACCATAGTCACCGCCCCGCCATGATCGTTCCTAGTCTTTTGCGTTTTTCAGCCAAAAAACTAGAATTCCGCGCGATTTCCATATTTTCGTGTGCTTTAGCCCACGCCTTCCAAGGGGTCCCGGGAACCCCGAACCCCTATCGCCTAAAAATTTTCTGGGCCATCAAATACGACCTAAGGAACCATAGTAACCACCCCGCCATGATCGTTCTTCATTTTTTGCGATTTCGGCCAAACAACTAGAATTCTGCGCGATTCCCATATTTTTGTGTGTTATAGCCCACGCCTTCCTAGTGGTCCCAGTACCTCCTGACCCCTATCGCCTAATATTTTTCCGGACTATCAAATACGACCTAAGGAACCATAGTATCCGCCACACCATGATCGTTCCTCATTTTTTGCGTTTTTCGGCCAAACAACTAGAATTCCGCGCGATTCCCATATTTTTGTGTGTTATAGCCCACACCTTTCGAGTGGTCCCAGGACCTCCGGAACCCTATCGCCTAAAATTTTTCCGGACTGTCAAATACAACCTAAGGAACCATAGTATCCGCCCCACCATGATCGTTCCTCATTTTTTGCGTTTTTCGGCCAAACAACTAGAATTCCGCGCTATCCCATATTTTTGTGTGTTATAACCCACGCCTTCCGAGAGGTCCCGGGTCTCCGGACCCCTATCGCCTAAAATTTTTTTGGACTATCAAATAAGACCTAAGGAACTATAGTCACCGCCCAGCCATGATCGTTCCTAGTTCTTTTCCGTTTTTCGGCCAAAAAACTAGAATTCCGTGCGATTCCCATATTTTCGTGTCCTATAGCACACGCCTTCTAAGTGAACCCGGGAACTCCATACCCCTATCGCCTAAAATTTTTCCGGTCTATCAAATACGACCTAAGGAACCATAGTCACCGCCCAGCCATGATCATTCCTCATATGTTGCGTTTTTCGGCCAAAAAACTAGAATTCCGCCCAATTATAATATTTTTGTGTGCTATTGCCCACCCTTCCAAGTGGTTTCGGGACCCCCGGACCCCGATCGCCTAATATTATTCCGGGCCATCAAATACGACCTAAGGAACCATAGTAACCTCCTCGCCATCATCGTTTCTCATTTTTTGCATTTTTCGGCCAAAAAACTAGAATTACGCCCGATTCCCATATTTTCGTGTGCTATACCCACGCCTTCCAAGTGGTCCGGGGAGCTGCGGACCCCGATCGCCTAAAATTTTTCCGGACTATCAAATACGACCTAAGGTACCATAGTCACCGCCCCACCATGATCGTTCCAAATGCTTAGCATTTTTCGGCCAAAAAACTAGAACTCCGCGTGATTTGCATATTTTAGTGTGCTATAGCTTACGCCTTCTGAGTGGTCCCGGGAGCCGTGGACCCCGATCGCCTAAAATTTTCCGGGCCATCAAATATGACCTAAGGAACCATAGTCACCGCCCCGCCATGATCGTTCCTCATTTATTTCGTTTTTCGGCAGAAAAACAATAATTCCGCTCGATTACCATATTTTTGTGTGCTATTGCCCACGCCTTCCGAGTGGGCCGGGCCGCCGGACTCGGATCGCCTAAAATTTTTTCGGGCCATCAATTAGGACCTAAGGAACCATAGTCACTGCCTCACTATGATCGTTCCTCATTTTTTGAATTTTTTGGCCAAACAACTAGAATTCCGCGCGATTCCCATATTTTTGTGTGTTATAGCCCACGCGTTCCGAGTGGTCCCGGGACCTCCTGACCCCTATCGCCTAATATTTTTCCGGACTATCAAATATGACCTAAGGAACCATAGTATCCTCCCCGCCATGATCGTTCCTCATTTTTTGCGTTTTTCGGCCAAACAACTAGAATTCCGCGCGACTCCCATATTTTTGTGTGTTATAGCCCACACCTTCCGAGTGGTCCCGGGACCTCCGGACCTCTATCGCCTAAAATTTTTCTGGACTATCAAATACGACCTAAGGAACCATAGTATCCGCCCCGCCATGATCGTTCCTCATTCTTTGCGTTTTTCGGCCAAACAACTAGAATTCCGCGCTATCCCATATTTTTGTGTGTTATAGCCCATGCCTTCCTAGTGGTCCCGGGTCTCCGGACCCATATTGCCTAAAATTTTTCCGGACTATCAAATAAGACCTAAGGAACCATAGTCACCGCCCAGCCATGATCGTTCCTTGTTTTTTCCGTTTTTCGGCCAAAAAACTAGAATTCCGCGCGATTCCCATATTTTCGTGTCCTATAGCCCACGCCTTCCAAGTGAACCCGGGAACTCCGGACCCCTATCGCCTAAAATTTTTCCGGACTATCAAATACGACCTAAGGAACTATAGTCACCGCCCAGCCACGATCATTCTTCATTTGTTGGGTTTTTCGGCCAAAAAACTAGAATTCCGCCCGATTACAATATTTTTGTGTGCTATTGCCCACCCTTCCAAGTGGTTCCGGGACCCCCGGACCCCGATCGCCTAAAATTTTTCCGGGCCATCAAATACGACGTAAGGAACCATAGTAACCGCCCCCCATCATCGTTTCTCATTTTTTGCATTTTTCGGCCAAAAAACTAGAATTACGCCCGATTCCCATATTTTCGTGTGGTATACCCACGCCTTCCAAGTGGTCCGGGGAGCCGCGGACCCCGATCGCCTAAAAATTTTCCAGACTATCAAATACGACCTAAGGAACCATAGTCACCGCCCCGCCATGATCATTCCTAGTCTTTTGCATTTTTCAGCCAAAAAACTAGAATTGCCCACGATTTCCATATTTTCGTGTGCTTTAGCCCACGCCTTCCAAGGGATCCCGGGAACCCCGAACCCCGATCGCCTAAAAATTTTCTGGGCCATCAAATACGACCTAAGGAACCATAGTAACCACCCCGCCATGATCGTTCCTCACTTTTTGCATTTTTCGGCCAAACAACTAGAATTCCGCGCGATTCCCATATTTTTGTGTGTTATAGCCCACGCCTTCCGAGTGGTCCCAGGACCTCCTGACCCCTATCGCCTAATATTTTTCCGGACTATCAAATACGACCTAATAAACCATAGTATCCGCCCCGCCATGATCGTTCCTCATGTTTTGCGTTTTTCGGCCAAACAACTAGAATTCCGCGCGACTCCCATATTTTTGTGTGTTATAGCCCACACCTTCCGAGTGGTCCCGGGACCTCCGGACCCCTATCGCCTAAAATTTTTCCGGACTATCAAATACGACCTAAGGAACCATAGTATCCGCCCCGCCATGATCGTTCCTCATTCTTTGCGTTTTTCGGCCAAACAACTAGAATTCCGCGCTATCCCATATTTTTGTGTGTTGTAGCCCACGCCTTCCGAGTGGTCCCGGGTCTCCGGACCCCTATCGCCTAAAATTTTTCCGGACTATCAAATAAGACCTAAGGAACCATAGTCACCGCCCAGCCATGATCGTTCCTAGTTTTTTCCATTTTTCGGCCAAAAAACTAGAATTCCGCGCGATTCCCATATTTTCATGTCCTATAGCCCACGCCTTCCAAGTGAACCCGGGAACTCCGGACCCCTATCGTCTAAAATTTTTCCGGACTATCAAATACGACCTAAGGAACTATAGTCACCGCCCAGCCACGATCATTCTTCATTTGTTGGGTTTTTCGGCCAAAAAACTAGAATTCCGCCCGATTACAATATTTTTGTGTGCTATTGCCCACCCTTCCAAGTGGTTCCGGGACCCCCGGACCCCGATCGCCTAAAATTTTTCCGGGCCATCAAATACGACCTAAGGAACCATAGTAACCGCCCCCCCATCATCGTTTCTCATTTTTTGCATTTTTCGGCCAAAAAACTAGAATTACGCCCGATTCCCATATTTTCGTGTGGTATACCCACGCCTTCCAAGTGGTCCGGGGAGCCGCGGACCCCGATCGCCTAAAATTTTTCCGGACTATCAAATACGACCTAAGGTACCATAGTCACCGCCCCACCATGATATTTCCAAATGCTTTGCAATTTTCGGCCAAAAAACTAGAACGCCGCGCGATTTGCTTATTTTAGTGTGCTATAGCTTACGCCTTCCGAGTGGTCCCGGGAGCCGTGGACCCCGATCGCCTAAAAATTTTCGGTCCATCAAATACGACCTAAGGAACCATAGTCACCGCCCCGCCATGATCGTTCCTCATTTATTGCGTTTTTCGGCCAAACAACTAGAATTCCGCGCCCAGCCATGATTATTCCTCATTTGTTGCGTTTTTCGGCCAAAAAACTAGAATTTCGCCCGATTACAATATTTTTGTGTGTTATTGCCCACCCTTCCAAGTGGTTCCGGGTCCCCCGGACCCCGATCGCCTAAAAATTTTTCGGGCCATCAAATACGACCTAAGGAACCATAGTAACTGCCCCGCCATCATCGTTTCTCATTTCTTGAATTTTTCGGCCAAAAAACTAGAATTATGCCCGATTCCCATTTTTTCGTGTGCTATACCCACGCCTTCCAAGTGGTCCGGGGAGCCGCGGACCCCGATCTCCTAAAATTTATCCGGACTATCAAATACGACCTAAGGTACCATAGTCACCGCCCCACCATGATCGTTCCTAGTCTTTTGCATTTTTCAGCCAAAAAACTAGAATTCCACGCGATTTCCATATTTTCGTGTGCTTTAGACCACGCCTTCCAAGGGGTCCCGGGAACCCTGAACCCCGATCGCCTAAGAATTTTCCGGGCCGTCAAATACGACCTAAGGAACCATAGTAACCACCCCGCCATGATCGTTCCTTATTTTTTGCATTTTTCGGCCAAACAACTAGAATTCCGCGCGATTCCCATATTTTTGTGTGTTCCCACACCTTCCGAGTGATCCCGGGACCTCCGGACCCCTATCGCCTAAAATATTTTCGGACTATCAAATAAGACCTAAGGAACCATAGTTACCGCCCAGCCGTGAACGTTCCTAGTTTTTTTCGTTTTTCGGCCAAAAAACTAAAATTCCTGGCGATTCCCATATTTTCGTGTCCTATAGCCCACTCCTTCCAAGTGAACCCGGGAACTCTGGACCCCTATCGCCTAAAATTTTTCCAGACTATCAATTACGACCTAAGGAACCATAGTCACCGCCCAGCCATGGTCATTCCTCATTTGTTGCGTTTTTCGGCCAAAAAACTAGAATTCCGCCCGATTACAATATTTTTGTGTGCTATTGCCCACCCTTCCAAGTGGTTCCGGGACCCCCGGACCCCGATCGCCTAAAATTTTTCCGGGCCGTCAAATACGACCTAAGGAACCATAGTAACCGCCCCGCCATCATCGTTTCTTATTATTTGAATTTTTCGGCCCAAAAACTAGAATTACGCCCGATTCCCATTTTTTCGTGTGCTATACCCACGCCTTCCAAGTGGTCCGGGGAGCCGCGGACCCCAATCTCCTAAAATTTATCCGGACGATCAAATACGACCTAAGGTACCATAGTCACCGCCCCACCATGATCGATCCAAATGCTTTGTATTTTTCGGCCAAAAAACTAGAACTCCGCGCGATTTGCATATTTTCGTGTGCTATAGCTTACGCCTTCCGAGTGGTCCCGGGAGCCGTGGACCCCGATCGCCTAAAATTTTCCGTGCCATCAATTAGGACCTAAGGAACCATAGTCACTGCCTCGCCATGATCGTTCCTCATTTTTTGCATTTTTTGGCCAAAAAACTAGAATTCCGCCCGATTCCCATATTTTTGTGTGCTATCGCCCATGCCTTCCGAGTGGGTCGGGCCCCCAGGAGCCGGATCGCCTAAAAATTTTCCGGACTATCAAATACGACCTAAGGAACCATAGTCACTGCCCCGCCATGATCGTTCCTAGTCTTTTGCATTTTTCAGCCAAAAAACTAGAATTCCACGCGATTTCCATATTTTTGTGTGCTTTAGCCCACGCCTTCCAAGGGGTCCCGGGAACCCCGAACCCCGATCGCCTAAAAAATTTTCGGGCCATCAAATACAACCTAAGGAACCATAGTCACCGCCCAGCAATGATCATTCCTCATTTGTTGTGTTTTTCGGCCAAAAAACTAGAATTCCGCCCGATTACAATATTTTTGTGTGCTTTAGCCCACGCCTTCCAAGGGGTCCCGGGAACCCCTAACCCCGATCGCCTAAAAATTTTCTGGGCCATCAAATACGACATAAGGAACCATAGTAACAACCCCGCCATGATCGTTCCTTATGTTTTGCATTTTTCTGCCAAACAACTAGAATTCCGCGCGATTCCCATATTTTTGTGTGTTATAGCCCCCACCTTCCGAGTGGTCCCGGGACCTCCGGACCCCTATCACCTAAAATTTTTCCGGACTATCAAATACGACCTAAGAAACCATAGTCACCGCCCAGCCATGATCATTCCTCATTTGTTGCATTTTTCGGCCAAAAAACTAGAATTCCACCCGATTACAATATTTTTGTGTGCTATTGCCCACCCTTCCAAGTGGTTCCGGGACCCCCGGACCCCGATCGCCTAAAATTTTTCCGGACTATCAAATACGACCTAAGGAACCATAGTCACCACCCCGCCATGATCGTTCCTAGTCTTTTGCGTTTTTCATCCAAAAAACTAGAATTCCGCGCGATTTTCATATTTTCGTGTGCTTTAGCCCACGCCTTCCATGGGGTCCCGGGAACCCTGAACCCCGATCGCCTAAGAATTTTTCGGGCCATCAAATACGACCTAAGGAACCATAGTAACCACCCCGCCATGATCGTTCCTTATTTTTTGCATTTTTCGGCCAAACAACTAGAATTCCGCGCGATTCCCATATTTTTGTGTGTTCCCACACCTTCCGAGTGGTCCCGGGACCTCCGGACCCCTATCGCCTAAAAATATTTCCGGACTATCAAATAAGACCTAAGGAACCATAGTCACCGCCCAGCCATGATCGTTCCTAGTTTTTTCCGTTTTTCGGCCAAAAAACTAAAATTCCGCGCGATTCCCATATTTTCGTGTCCTATAGCCCACTCCTTCCAAGTGAACCCGGGAACTCTGGACCCCTATCGCCTAAAATTTTTTCAGACTATCAATTACGACCTAAGGAACCATAGTCACCGCCCATCCATGATCATTCCTCATTTGTTGCGTTTTTCGGCCAAAAAATTAGAATTCCGCCCGATTACAATATTTTTGTGTGCTATTGCCCACCCTTCCAAGTGGTTCCGGGACCCCCGGACCCCGATCGCCTAAAATTTTTCCGGGCCATCAAATACGACCTAAGGAACCATAGTAACCGCCCCGCCATCATCGTTTCTCATTTTTTGAATTTTTCGGCCAAAAAACTAGAATGACGCCCGATTCCCATTTTTTCGTGTGCTATACCCACGCCTTCCAAGTGGTCCGGGGAGCCGCGGACCCCGATCTCCTAAAATTTATCCGGACTATCAAATACGACCTAAGGTACCATAGTCACCGCCCCACCATGATCGATCCAAATGCTTTGCATTTTTCGGCCAAAAAACTAGAACTCCACGCGATTTGCATATTTTCGTGTTCTATAGCTTACGCCTTCCGAGTGGTCCCGGGAGCCGTGGACCCCGATCGCCTAAAATTTTCCGTGCCATCAATTAGGACCTAAGGAACCATAGTCACTGCCTCGCCATGATCGTTCCTCATTTTTTGCATTTTTTGGGCCAAAAAACTAGAATTCCGCCCGATTCCCATATTTTTGTGTGCTATCGCCCACGCCTTCCGAGTGGGTCGGGCCCCCAGGAGCCGGATCGCCTAAAAATTTTCCGGACTATCAAATAATACCTAAGGAACCATAGTCACCGCCCCGCCATGATCGTTCCTAGTCTTTTGCGTTTTTCAGCCAAAAAACTAGAATTCCACGCGATTTCCATATTTTCGTGTGCTTTAGCCCACGCCTTCCAAGGGTTCCCGGGAACCCCGAACCCCGATCGCCTAAAATATTTTGGGGCCATCAAATACGATCTAAGGAACCATAGTCACCGCCTCGCCATGATCGTTCCTCATTTTTTGCGTTTTTCGGCCAAACAACTAGAATTCCGCGCGATTCCCATATTTTTGTGTGTTATAGCCCACGCCTTCCGAGTGGTCCCGGGACCTCCTGACCCCTATCGCCTAAAATTTTTCTGGACTAACAAATACGACCTAAGGAACCATAGTATCCGCCCCGCCATGATCGTTCCTCATTTTTTGCATTTTTCGGCCAAACAACTAGAATTCCGCGCGATCCCATATTTTTGTGTGTTATAACCCACGCCTTCCGAGTGGTCCCGGGTCTCCGGACCACGATCGCCTAAAATTTTTCCGGACTATCAAATACGACCTAAGGTACCATAGTCACCGCCCCACAATGATCGTTCAAATTCTTTGCATTTTTCGGCCAAAAAACTAGAACTACGCGCGATTTGCATATTTTCGTGTGCAATAGCTTACGCTTTCCGAGTGGTCCCGGGAGCCGTGGACCCCGATCGCCTAAAATTTTTTGGGCCATCAAATATGACCTAAAGAACCATAGTCACCGCCCCGCCATGATCGTTCCTCATTTATTGCATTTTTCGGCCAAACAACTAGAATTCCGCGCGATTCCCATATTTTTGTGTGTTATAGCCCACGCCTTCCGAGTGGTCCCGGGACCTCCTGACCCCTATCACCTAATATTTTTCCGGACTATCAAATACGACCTAAGGAACCATAGTATCCGCCCCGCCATGATCGTTCCTCATTTTTTGCATTTTTCGGCCAAACAACTAGAATTCCGCGCGATCCCATATTTTTGTGTGTTATAACCCACGCCTTCCGAGTGGTCCCGGGTCTCCGGACCACGATCGCCTAAAATTTTTCCGGACTATCAAATACGACCTAAGGTACCATAGTCACCGCCCCACAATGATCGTTCAAATTCTTTGCATTTTTCGGCCAAAAAACTAGAACTCCGCGCGATTTGCATATTTTCGTGTGCAATAGCTTACGCTTTCCGAGTGGTCCCGGGAGCCGTGGACCCCGATCGCCTAAAATTTTTTGGGCCATCAAATATGACCTAAAGAACCATAGTCACCGCCCCGCCATG
This sequence comes from Nicotiana tabacum, assembly GCF_000715075.1. NCBI lineage: Eukaryota > Viridiplantae > Streptophyta > Magnoliopsida > Solanales > Solanaceae > Nicotiana > Nicotiana tabacum. The sequence continues at coordinate 620,381 of NW_027438259.1, forward strand.
ATCGTTCCTCATTTATTGCATTTTTCGGCCAAATAACTAGAATTCCGCTCGATTACCATATTTTTGTGTGCTATTACCCACGCCTTCCGAGTGGGCCGGGCCGCCGGACTCGGATCGCCTAAAAAATTTTTCGGGCCATCAATTAGGACCTAAGGAACCATAGTCACCGCCTCGCCATGATCGTTCCTCATTTTTTGTATTTTTTGGCCAAAAAACTAGAATTCCGCCCGATTCCCATATTTTTGTGTGCTATCGCCCACGCCTTCCGAGTGGGTCGGGGCCCTGCCATGATCGTTCCTAGTCTTTTGCATTTTTCAGCCAAAAAACTAGAATTCCGCGTGATTTCCATATTTTCGTGTGCTTTAGCCCACGCCTTCCAAGGGGTCCCAGGAACCCCGAACCCCGATCGCCCAAACATTTTCCGGGCCATCAAATACGACCTAAGGAACCATAGTAACCACCCCGCCATGATCGTTCCTAGTCTTTTGCGTTTTTCAGCCAAAAAACTAGATTTCCATATTTTTGTGTGCTTTAGCCCACGCCTTCCAAGGGGTCCCGGGAACCCCGAACCCCGATCGCCTAAAAATTTTCCGGGCCATCAAATACGACCTAAGGAACCATAGTAACCACCCCGCCATGATCGTTCCTCATTTTTTGCGTTTTTCGGCCAAACAACTAGAATTCCGCGCGATTCCCAAATATTTGTGTGTTATAGCCCACGCCTTCCGAGTGGTCCCGGGACCTCCTGACCCCTATCGCCTAAAATTTTTCCGGACTATCAAATACGACCTAAGGAACCATAGTATCCGCCCCGCCATGATCGTTCCTCATTTTTTGCGTTTTTCGGCCAAACAACTAGAATTCCGCGCGATTCCCATATTTTTGTGTGTTATAGCCCACGCCTTCCGAGTGGTCCCGGGACCTCCGGACCCCTATCGCCTAATATTTTTCCGGACTATCGAATAAGACCAAAGGATCCATAGTCACCGCCCTGCCAAGATCTTTCCATATTTATTGCATGTTACTGAAAAAGACCTAGAATTTCGCCCGATTCCCATATTTTCGTGTGCTATACCCACGCATTCCGAGTGGTCCCAAGAGCCGCAGACCCCGATCGCCTAAAATTTGTCCGGGCAATCAAATACGACCTAAGGAACCATAGTATCCGCCCCGCCATGATCGTTCCTTATTTTTTGCATTTTTCGGCCAAACAACTAGAATTCCTCGCGATTCCCATTTTTTTGTGTGTTATAGCCCACACCTTCCGAGTGGTCCCGGGACCTCCGGACCCCTATCGCCTAAAATTTTTTCGGACTATCAAATACGACCTAAGGAACCATAGTCACCGCCCACCCATGGTCATTCCTCATTTGTTGCATTTTTCCGCCAAAAAACTAGAATTCCGCCCGATTACAATATTTTTGTGAGTTATTGCCCACTCTTCCAAGTGGTCCCGGGACCCCCGGACCCCGATCGCCTAAAATTTTTCCGGGCCGTCAAATACTACCTAAGGAACCATAGTAACTGCCCCGCCATCATCGTTTCTCATTTTTAGCATTTTTCGGCCAAAAAACTAGAATTACGCCCGATTCCCATATTTTCGTGTGCTATACCCACGCCTTCCAAGTGGTCCGGGGAGCCGCGGACCCCGATCGCCTAAAAATTTTCCGGACTATCAAATATGACCTAGGGTACCATAGTCACCGCCCCACCATGATTGTTCCAAATGCTTTGCATTTTTCGGCCAAAAAACTAGAACTCCGCGCGATTTGCATATTTTAGTGTGCTATAGCTTACGCCTTTCGAGTGGTCCCGGGAGCCGTGGACCCCGATCGCCTAAAATTTTCCGGGCCATCAAATACAACCTAAGGTACCATAGTCACCGCCCCGCCATGATCGTTCCTCATTTATTGTGTTTTTCGGCCAAAAAACTAGAATTCCGCTCGATTACCATATTTTTGTGTGCTATTGGCCTCGCCTTCCGAGTGGGCCGGGACGCCGGACTCGGATCGCCTAAAAAATTTTCGGGCCATCAATTAGGACCTAAGGAGCCATAGTCACCGCCTCGCCATGATCGTTCCTCATGTTTTGCATTTTTTGGCCAAAAAACTAGAATTCCGCCCGATTCCCATATTTTTGTGTGCTATCGCCCACGCCTTCCGAGTGGGTCGGTGCCCCCGGAGCCGGATCGCCTAAAATTTTTCCGGACTATCAAATACGACCTAAGGAACCATAGTCACCGCCCCGCCATGATCGTTCCTAGTCTTTTGCATTTTTCAGCCAAAAAACTAGAATTCCGCGCGATTTCCATATTTTCATGTGCTTTAGCCCACGCCTTCCAAGGGGTCCCGGGAACCCCGAACCCCGATCGCCTAAAAATTTTCCGGGTCATCAAATACGACCTAAGGAACCATAGTAACCACCCCGCCATGATCGTTCCTAGTCTTTTGCGTTTTTTTCGGCCGAACAACTAGAATTCCGCGCGATTCCCATATTTTTGTGTGTTATAGCCCACGCCTTCCGTGTGGTCCCGGGACCTCCTGACCCCTATCGCCTAATATTTTTCCGGACTATCAAATACGACCTAAGGAACCATAGTATCTGTCCCGCCATGATCATTGCTCATTTTTTGCGTTTTTCGGCCAAACAACTAGAATTTCGCGCGATTCCCATATTTTTGTGTGTTATAATACACGAAAATATGGGAATCGGGCGGAATTCTAGTTTTTTGGCCGAAAAATGCAAAAAATAAGGAACGATCATTGCGGGGCGGTGACTATGGTTGCTTAGGTCGTATTTGACGGCCCGAAAAAATTTTAGGCGATCCGAGTCCGGAAGGCCCACTTGGAAGACGTGGGCTATTTAGCACACGAAAATATGGGAATCACGCGGAATTCTAATTTTTTGGCCGAAAAATGCAAAAATGGGGAACGATCATGGCGGGGCGGTTATTATGGTTCCTTGGGTCGTATTTGATGGCCCGGAAAAATTTTAGGCGATCGGGGTCCGGGGGTACCGGGACCACTTGGAAGGCGTGAGATATAGCACACGAAAATATGGGAATCGGGCGGAATTCTAGTTTTTTGGCCAAAAAATGCAAAATATTAGCAACGATCATGGCGGGGCAGTGACTATGGTTCCTTAGGTCGTATTTGATGGCCCGGAAAAATTTTAGGCGATCCGAGTCTGGTAGGCCCGGCCCACTCGGAAGGCTTGGGCAACAACACACGAAAATATGGGAATCGGGCGGAATTCTAGTTTTTTGGACGTAAAATGCAAACAATGAGGAACGATCATGGCGGGGAGGTGAATATGGTTCCTTAGGTCTTATTTGATGGCCCGAATAAAATTTAGATGATCCGAGTCCGGGGGCCCGGCCCACTCGGAAGGTGTGGGCTATAGCACACGAAAATATGGGAATCGGGCGGAATTCTAGTGTTTTTGCCGGAATCGCAATAAGTGAGGAACGATCATGGCGAGGCCGTTCCTATGGTTCCTTAGGTCGTATTTGATGGCCCGGAAATTTTTTAGGCGATCCGAGTCCTGGAGGCCCGACCCACTCAGAAGGCGTGGGCAATAGTAGACGAAAATATGGGAATCACGCGGAATTCTAATTTTTTGGCAGAAAAATGCAAAAAATGAGGAACGATCATGGCGGGGTGGTTACTATGGTTCCTTGGGTCGTATTTTATGGGCCGAAAAAATTTTAGGCGATCGGGGTCCGGGGGTCCCGGGACCACTTGGAAGGCGTGTGCTATAACACACGAAAATATGGGAATCAGGTAGAATTCTAGTTTTTTGGCCGAAAAATGCAAAAAATGAGGAACGATCATGGCGGAACGGTGACTATGGTTCCTTAGGTCGTATTTGATGGCCCGGAAAAATTTTAGGCGATCCGAGTCCGGGAGACCCGGCCCACTCGGAAGGCGTGGGCTATAGCACACGAAAATATGGGAATCGGGCGGAATTCTAGTTTTTTGGCCGAAAAACACAAAATATGAGTAACGATCATGGCGGGGCGGTGACTATGGTTTCTTAGGTTGTATTTGATGGTCCGGAAAAATTTTAGGCGATCGGGGTCCGGGATTCCCTACCCGTTGGGAAGGCGTGGGCAATTATAGCACACAAAAATATGGGAATCGTACGGAATTCTAGTTTTTTAGCCGAAAAATGAAAACAATGAGGAACGATCATGGAGGGGAGGTGAATATGGTTCCTTAGGTCTTATTTGATGGCCCGAATAAAATTTAGATGATCCGAGTCCGGGGGGCCCGGCCCACTCGGAAGGTGTGGGCTATAGCACACGAAAATAAGGGAATCGGGCGGAATTCTAGATTTTTTGCCGGAAATCGCAATAAGTGAGGAACGATCATGGCGGGGCAGTTCCTATGGTTCCTTAGGTCGTATTTGATGGCCCGGAAAAATTTTAGGCGATCGGGGTCCGGGGATCCCGGGACCACTTGGAAAGCGTGGGCAACAACACACAATAATATAGTAATTGGGGCGAAATTCTAGTGTTTTGGCCAAAAACTGCATAAAATGAGAAACGATCATTGCGGGGCGGTGACTATGGTTCCTTAGGTCATATTTGATGGCTGGAAAACTTTTAGGCGATCGGGGTCCGGGGTTCCCGGGACCACTCGGAAGGCGTGGGCTATAGCAAATGAAAATAGGGAATCGCGCGGAATTCTAGGTTTTTTGCCAAAAAATACAAAAACATAGGAACGATCATGGCGGGGCGGTGACTATGGTTCCTTAGGTCGTATTTGATGGTCAGGAAAAAGTTTAGGCGATAGGGGTCCGGGGTCTGGGACCACTCGGAAGGCGTGGGCTATAGCACACGAAAATATGGGAATCACGCGGAATTCTAGTTTTTTGGCCGAAAAACGCAAAAAATGAGGAACGATCATGGCAGGGCGGTGACTATGGTTCCTTAAATCATATTTTATGGCCCGTAAAAATATTCGGCGATCGGGGTCCGGGGTTCCCGGGACCACTTGGAAGGCATGGGCTATAACACACGAAAATATGGGAATCGGGCGGAATTCTAGTTTTTTGGCCGAAAAATGCAAAAAATGAGGAACGATCATTGCGGGGCGGTGAATATGGTTCCTTATGTTGTATTTGACGGACCGAAAATTTTTTAGGCGATCCGAGTCCGGAAGGCCCGGCCCACTCGGAAGACGTGGGCTATTTAGCACACGAAAATCTGGGAATCACGCGGAATTCTAGTTTTTTGGCCGAAAAATGCAAAAATGGGGAACGATCATGGCAGGGCGGTTATTATGGTTCCTTAAGCCGTATTTGATGGCCCGGAAAAATTTTAGGCGATCGGGGTCCGGGGGTACCGGGACCACTTGGAAGGCGTGAGCTATAGCACACGAAAATATGGGAATCGGGCGGAATTCTAGTTTTTTGGCCGAAAAATGCAAAACATTAGCAACGATCATGGCAGGGAGGTGACTATGGTTCCTTAGGTCGTATTTGATGGGCCGGAAAAATTTTAGGCGATCCGAGTCTGGTAGGCCCGGCCCACTCGGAAGGCTTGGGCAATAACACACGAAAATATGGGAATCGGGCGGAATTCTAGTTTTTTGGACGTAAAATGCAAAAAATGAGGACCGATCATGGTGGGGCGGTGACTATGGTTCCTTAGGTCGTATTTGATGGCCCAGAAAAATATTAGGCGACCGGGGTCCGAGGTTCCAGGGACCACTTGGAAGGCGTGGGCTGTAGCACACAAAAATATGGGAATCGAGCGGAATTCTAGGTTTTTGGCCGAAAAATGCAAAAAATGAGGAACGATCATGGCGGGGCGGTGAATATGGTTCCTTAGGTCGTATTTGAGGGCCCGGCAAAATTTTAGGCGATCCGAGTCCTGGAGGCCCGACCCACTCGGTAGGCGTGGGCAATAGTAGACGAAAATATGGGAATCACGCGGAATTCTAGTTTTTTGGCAGAAAAACGCAAAAAATGAGGAACGATCATGGCGGGGTGGTTACTATGGTTCCTTGGGTCTTAATTTATGGCTCGAAACATTTTTAGGCGATCGGGGTCCGGGGGACCCGGGACCACTTGGAAGGCGTGTGCTATAACACACGAAAATATGGGAATCGGGCAGAATTCTAGTTTTTTGGCCGAAAAATGCAAAAAAATGAGGAACGATCATGGCGGAACGGTGACTATGGTTCCTTAGGTCGTATTTGATGGTCCGGAAAAAGTTTAGGCGATCCGAATCCGGGAGACCCGGCCCACTCGGAAGGCGTGGGCTATAGCATAGGAAAATATGGGAATCGGGCGGAATTCTAGTTTTTTGGCCGAAAAACACAAAATATGAGTAACGATCATGGCGGGGCGGTGACTATGGTTTCTTAGGTCGTATTTGATAGTCCGGAAAAATTTTAGGCGATCGGGGTCCGGGATTCCCTACCCATTGGGAAGGCGTGGGAAAATATAGCATACGAAAATATGGGAATCGTACAGAATTCTAGTTTTTTAGCCGAAAAATGCAAACAATGGGGAACGATCATGGCGGGGAGGTGAATATGGTTCCTTAGGTCTTATTTGATGGCCCGAATAAAATTTAGATGATCCGAGTCCGGGGGGACCGGCCCACTCGGAAGGTGTGGGCTATAGCACACGAAAATATGGGAATCGGGCGGAATTCTAGTTTTTTTGCCGAAATCGCAATAAGTGAGGAACGATCATGGCGGGGCAATTCCTATGGTTCCTTAGGTCATATTTGATGGCCCGAAAAAATTTTAGGCGATCGGGGTCCGGGGATCCCGGGACCACTTGGAAAGCATGGGCTATAGCACACAAAAATATGGGAACAGGGCGGAATTCTAGTTTTTTGGCCGAAAAATGCAAAAAATGAGGAACGATCATGGCGAGGTGGTGACTATGGTTCCTTAGGTCCTATTTTAAGGCCCGAAAAAACTTTAGGCGATCCGAGTACGGGGGGCTCGGCCCACTCGGAAGGCGTGGGCAATAGCACACAATAATATGGTAATCGGGCGGAATTCTACTGTTTTGGCCGAAAACTGCATAAAATGAGGAACGATCATGGCGGGGCGGTGACTATGGTTCCTTAGGTCGTATTTGATGGCTGGAAAATTTTTAGGCGATCGGGGTCCGGGGTTCCCGAGACCACTCGGAAGGGGTGGGCTATAGCAAATGAAAATATGGAATCGCGCGGAATTTTAGGTTTTTTGCCAAAAAACACAAAAACATAGGAACGATCATGGCGGGGCGGTGACTATGGTTCCTTAGGTCGTACTTGATGGTCTTGAAAAACTTTAGGCGATAGGGGTCCGGGGGACTGGTACTACTCCGAAGGCGTGGGCTATATAGCACACGAAAATATGGGAATCACACGGAATTCTAGTTTTTTGGCCGAAAAACGCAAAAAATGAGCAACGTTCATGGCGGGGCGGTGACTATGGTTCCTTAGGTTGTATTTGATGGCCCGGAAAAACTTTAGGCAATCTGAGTCTGGTAGGCCCGGCCCACTCGGAAGGCTTGGGCAATAACACACGAAAATATGGGAATCGGGCGGAATTCTAGTTTTTTGGACGTAAAATGCAAAAAATGAGGACCGATCATGGTGGGGCGATGACTATGGTTCCTTAGGTCGTATTTGATGGCCCAGAAAAATATTAGGCGACCGGGGTCCGAGGTTCCCGGGACCACTTGGAAGGCGTGGGCTGTAGCATACAAAAATATGGGAATCGAGCGGAATTCTAAGTTTTTGGCCGAAAAATTCAAAAAATGAGGAACGATCATGGCGGGGCGGTGAATATGGTTCCTTAGCTCGTATTTGATGGCCCGGAAAAATTTTAGGCTATCCGAGTTCTGGAGGCCCGACCCACTCGCAAGGCGTGGGCAATAGTAGACGAAAATATGGGAATCACGCGGAATTCTAGTTTTTTGGCAGAAAAATGCAAAAAATGAGGAACTATCATGGCGGGGTGGTTACTATGGTTCCTTGGGTCGTATTTTATGGGCCGAAAAAATTTTAGGCGATCGGGGTCCGGGGGTCCCGGGACCACTTGGAAGGCGTGTGCTATAACACACGAAAATATGGGAATCGGGTAGAATTCTAGTTTTTTGGCCGAAAAATGCAACAAATGTGGAACGATCATGGCGGAACGGTGACTATGGTTCCTTAGGTCGTATTTGATGGCCCGGAAAAAGTTTAGGCGATCCGAGTCCGGGAGACCCGGACCACTCGGAAGGCGTGGGCTATAGCACACGAAAATATGGGAATCGGGCGAAATTCTAGTTTTTGGGCCGAAAAACACAAAATATGAGTAACGATCACGGCGGGGCGGTGACTATGGTTTCTTAGGTCGTATTTTATGGTCCGGATAAATTTTAGGCGATCGGGGTCCGGGATTCCCTACCCATTGGGAAGGCGTGGGCAATTATAGCACACGAAAATATGGGAATCGTACGGAATTCTAGTTTTTTAGCCGAAAAATGCAAACAATGAGGAACGATCATGGCGGGGAGGTGTATATGGTTCCTTAGGTCCTATTTTATGGCCCGAAAAAACTTTAGGCGATCCGAGTACGGGGGGCTCGGCCCACTCGGAAGGCGTGGGCAATAGCACACAATAATATGGTAATCGGGTGGAATTCTAGTGTTTTGGCCGAAAACTGCATAAAATGAGGAACAATCATGGCGGGGCGGTGACTATGGTTCCTTAGGTCGTATTTGATGGCCCGGAAAAAGTTTAGGCGATCCGAGTCCGGGAGACCCGGCCCACTCGGAAGGCGTGGGCTATAGCACACGAAAATATGGGAATCGGGCGGAATATTAGTTTTTTGGCCGAAAAACACAAAATATGAGTAACGATCATGGCGGGGTGGTGACTATGGTTTCTTAGGTGGTATTTGATGGTCCGAAAAATTTTTAGGCGATCGGGGTCCGGGGTTCCCTACCCATTGGGAAGGCGTGGGCAATTATAGCACACGAAAATATGGGAATCGTACGGAATTCTAGTTTTTTAGCCGAAAAATGCAAACAATGAGGAACGATCATGGCGGGGAGGTGAATATGGTTCCTTAGGTATTATTTGACGGCCCGAATAAAATTTGGATGATCCGAGTCCGGGGGCCCGGCCCTCTCGGAAGGTGTGGACTATAGCACACGAAAATATGGGAATCGGGCGAAATTCTAGGTTTTTTGCCGGAAATCGCAATAAGTGAGGAGTGATCATGGCGGGGCAGTTCCTATGGTTCCTTAGTCGTATTTGATGGCACGGAAAAATTTTAGGCGATCGAGGTCCGGGGATCCCGGGACCACTTGGAAAGCGTGGGCTATAGCACACAAAAATATGGGAACCGGGCGGAATACTAGTTTTTTTGCCGAAAAATGCAAAAAATGAGGAACGATCATGGCGAGGTGGTGACTATGGTTCCTTTGGTCCTATTTTATGGCCCGAAAAAACTTTAGGCGATCCGAGTTCGGGGGGCTCGGCCCACTCGGAAGGCGTGGGCAATAGCACACAATAATATGGTAATCGGGTGGAATTCTAGTGTTTTGGCCGAAAACTTCATAAAATGAGGAACGATCATGGCGGGGTGGTGACTATGGTTCGTTAGGTCGTATTTGATGGCTGGAAAATTTTTAGGCGATCGGGGTCCGGGGTTCCCGGGACCACTCGGAAGGCGTGGGCTATAGCAAATGAAAATATGGAATCGCGCGGATTTCTAGGTTTTTTGCCAAAAAATACAAAAACATAGGAACGATCATGGCGGGGCGGTGACTATGGTTCCTTAGGTCGTATTTGATGGTCAAGAAAAACTTTAGGCGATAGGGGTCCGGGGGTCTGGGACCACTCGGAAGGCGTGGGCTATAGCACACGAAAATATGGGAATCGCGCGGAATTCTAGTTTTTTGGCCGAAAAATGCAAAAATGGGGAACGATCATGGCGGGGTGGTTATTATGGTTCCTTGGGTCATATTTGATGGCCCGGAAAAATTTTAGGCGATCGGGGTCCGGGGGTACCGGGACCACTTGGAAGGCGTGAGCTATAGCACACGAAAATATGGGAATCGGGCGGAATTCTAGTTTTTTGGCCGAAAAATGCAAAATATTAGCAACGATCATGGCGGGGCTGTGACTATGGTTCCTTAGGTCGTATTTGATGGCCCGGAAAAATTTTAGGCGATCCGAGTCTGGTAGGCCCGGCCCACTCGGAAGGCTTGGGCAATAACACACGAAAATATGGGAATCGGGCAGAATTCTAGTTTTTTGGACGTAAAATGCAAAAAATGAGGACCGATCATGGTGGGGTGGTGACTATGGTTCCTTAGGTCGTATTTGATGGCCTAGAAAAATATTAGGCGACCGGGGTCCGAGGTTCCCGAGACCACTTGGAAGGCGTGGGCTGTATGTAGCACATAAAAATATGGGAATCGAGCGGAATTCTAGGTTTTTGGCCGAAAAATACAAAAAATGAGGAACGATCATGGCGGGGCGGGGAATATGGTTTCTTAGGTCGTATTTGATGGCCCTAAAAAATTTTAGGCTATCCGAGTCCTGGAGGCCCGACCCACTCGGAAGGCGTGGGCAATAGTAAACTAAAATATGGGATTCACGCGGAATTCTAGTTTTTTGGCAGAAAAATGCAAAAAATGAGGAACGATCATGGCGGGGTGGTTACTATGGTTCCTTGGGTCGTATTTTATGGCCCAAAAAAATTATAGGCGATCGGGGTCCGGGGGTCTCGGGACCACTTGGAAGGCGTGTGCTATAACACACGAAAATATGGGAATCGGGCGGAATTCTAGTTTTTTGGCCGAAAAACACAAAATATGAGTAACGATCATGGCGGGGCGGTGACTATGGTTTCTTAGGTTGTATTTGATGGTCCGGAAAAATTTTAGGCGATCGGGGTCCGGGATTCCCTACCCGTTGGGAAGGCGTGGGCAATTATAGCACACGAAAATATGGGAATCGTACGGAATTCTAGTTTTTTAGCCGAAAAATGAAAACAATGAGGAACGATCATGGAGGGGAGGTGAATATGGTTCCTTAGGTCTTATTTGATGGCCCGAATAAAATTTAGATGAACCGAGTCCGGGGGGCCCGGCCCACTCGGAAGGTGTGGGCTATAGCACACGAAAATAAGGGAATCGGGCGGAATTCTAGATTTTTTGCCGGAAATTGCAATAAGTGAGGAACGATCATGGCGGGGCAGTTCCTATGGTTCCTTAGGTCGTATTTGATGGCCCGAAAAAATTTTAGGCGATCGGGGTCCGGGGATCCCGGGACCACTTGGAAAGCGTGGGCAACAACACACAATAACTGCATAAAATGAGAAACGATCATTGCGGGGCGGTGACTATGGTTCCTTAGGTCATATTTGATGGCTGGAAAACTTTTAGGCGATCGGGGTCCGGGGTTCCCGGGACCACTCGGAAGGCGTGGGCTATAGCAAATGAAAATAGGGAATCGCGCGGAATTCTAGGTTCCTTAGGTCGTATTTGATGGTCAGAAAAAACTTTAGGCGATAGGGTCCGGGGGTCTGGGACCACTCGGAAGGCGTGGGCTATAGCACACGAAAATATGGGAATCACGCGGAATTCTAGTTTTTTGGCCGAAAAACGCAAAAAATGAGGAACGATCATGGCAGGGCGGTGACTATGGTTCCTTAAATCATATTTTATGGCCCGTAAAAATATTCGGTGATCGGGGTCCGGGGTTCCCGGGACCACTTGGAAGGCATGGGCTATAACACACGAAAATATGGGAATCGGGCGGAATTCTAGTTTTTTGGCCGAAAAATGCAAAAAATGAGGAACGATCATTGCGGGGCGGTGAATATGGTTCCTTATGTTGTATTTGACGGACCGAAAATTTTTTAGGCGATCCGAGTCCGGAAGGCCCGGCCCACTCGGAAGACGTGGGCTATTTAGCACACGAAAATCTGGGAATCACGCGGAATTCTAGTTTTTTGGCCGAAAAATGCAAAAATGGGGAACGATCATGGCAGGGCGGTTATTATGGTTCCTTAAGCCGTATTTGATGGCCCGGAAAAATTTTAGGCGATCGGGGTCCGGGGGTACCGGGACCACTTGGAAGGCGTGAGCTATAGCACACGAAAATATGGGAATCGGGCGGAATTCTAGTTTTTTGGCCGAAAAATGCAAAACATTAGCAACGATCATGGCAGGGAGGTGACTATGGTTCCTTAGGTCGTATTTGATGGGCCGGAAAAATTTTAGGCGATCCGAGTCTGGTAGGCCCGGCCCACTCGGAAGGCTTGGGCAATAACACACGAAAATATGGGAATCGGGCGGAATTCTAGTTTTTTGGACGTAAAATGCAAAAAATGAGGACCGATCATGGTGGGGCGGTGACTATGGTTCCTTAGGTCGTATTTGATGGCCCAGAAAAATATTAGGCGACCGGGGTCCGAGGTTCCAGGGACCACTTGGAAGGCGTGGGCTGTAGCACACAAAAATATGGGAATCGAGCGGAATTCTAGGTTTTTGGCCGAAAAATGCAAAAAATGAGGAACGATCATGGCGGGGCGGTGAATATGGTTCCTTAGGTCGTATTTGAGGGCCCGGCAAAATTTTAGGCGATCCGAGTCCTGGAGGCCCGACCCACTCGGTAGGCGTGGGCAATAGTAGACGAAAATATGGGAATCACGCGGAATTCTAGTTTTTTGGCAGAAAAACGCAAAAAATGAGGAACGATCATGGCGGGGTGGTTACTATGGTTCCTTGGGTCTTAATTTATGGCTCGAAACATTTTTAGGCGATCGGGGTCCGGGGGACCCGGGACCACTTGGAAGGCGTGTGCTATAACACACGAAAATATGGGAATCGGGCAGAATTCTAGTTTTTTGGCCGAAAAATGCAAAAAAATGAGGAACGATCATGGCAGAACGGTGACTATGGTTCCTTAGGTCGTATTTGATGGTCCGGAAAAAGTTTAGGCGATCCGAATCCGGGAGACCCGGCCCACTCGGAAGGCGTGGGCTATAGCATAGGAAAATATGGGAATCGGGCGGAATTCTAGTTTTTTGGCCGAAAAACACAAAATATGAGTAACGATCATGGCGGGGCGGTGACTATGGTTTCTTAGGTCGTATTTGATAGTCCGGAAAAATTTTAGGCGATCGGGGTCCGGGATTCCCTACCCATTGGGAAGGCGTGGGAAAATATAGCATACGAAAATATGGGAATCGTACAGAATTCTAGTTTTTTAGCCGAAAAATGCAAACAATGGGGAACGATCATGGCGGGGAGGTGAATATGGTTCCTTAGGTCTTATTTGATGGCCCGAATAAAATTTAGATGATCCGAGTCCGGGGGGACCGGCCCACTCGGAAGGTGTGGGCTATAGCACACGAAAATATGGGAATCGGGCGGAATTCTAGTTTTTTTGCCGAAATCGCAATAAGTGAGGAACGATCATGGCAGGGCAATTCCTATGGTTCCTTAGGTCATATTTGATGGCCCGAAAAAATTTTAGGCGATCGGGGTCCGGGGATCCCGGGACCACTTGGAAAGCATGGGCTATAGCACACAAAAATATGGGAACAGGGCGGAATTCTAGTTTTTTGGCCGAAAAATGCAAAAAATGAGGAACGATCATGGCGAGGTGGTGACTATGGTTCCTTAGGTCCTATTTTAAGGCCCGAAAAAACTTTAGGCGATCCGAGTACGGGGGACTCGGCCCACTCGGAAGGCGTGGGCAATAGCACACAATAATATGGTAATCGGGCGGAATTCTACTGTTTTGGCCGAAAACTGCATAAAATGAGGAACGATCATGGCGGGGCGGTGACTATGGTTCCTTAGGTCGTATTTGATGGCTGGAAAATTTTTAGGCGATCGGGGTCCGGGGTTCCCGAGACCACTCGGAAGGGGTGGGCTATAGCAAATGAAAATATGGAATCGCGCGGAATTTTAGGTTTTTTGCCAAAAAACACAAAAACATAGGAACGATCATGGCGGGGCGGTGACTATGGTTCCTTAGGTCGTACTTGATGGTCTTGAAAAACTTTAGGCGATAGGGGTCCGGGGGACTGGTACTACTCCGAAGGCGTGGGCTATATAGCACACGAAAATATGGGAATCACACGGAATTCTAGTTTTTTGGCCGAAAAACGCAAAAAATGAGCAACGTTCATGGCGGGGCGGTGACTATGGTTCCTTAGGTTGTATTTGATGGCCCGGAAAAACTTTAGGCAATCTGAGTCTGGTAGGCCCGGCCCACTCGGAAGGCTTGGGCAATAACACACGAAAATATGGGAATCGGGCGGAATTCTAGTTTTTTGGACGTAAAATGCAAAAAATGAGGACCGATCATGGTGGGGCGATGACTATGGTTCCTTAGGTCGTATTTGATGGCCCAGAAAAATATTAGGCGACCGGGGTCCGAGGTTCCCGGGACCACTTGGAAGGCGTGGGCTGTAGCATACAAAAATATGGGAATCGAGCGGAATTCTAAGTTTTTGGCCGAAAAATTCAAAAAATGAGGAACGATCATGGCGGGGCGGTGAATATGGTTCCTTAGCTCGTATTTGATGGCCCGGAAAAATTTTAGGCTATCCGAGTTCTGGAGGCCCGACCCACTCGCAAGGCGTGGGCAATAGTAGACGAAAATATGGGAATCACGCGGAATTCTAGTTTTTTGGCAGAAAAATGCAAAAAATGAGGAACTATCATGGCGGGGTGGTTACTATGGTTCCTTGGGTCGTATTTTATGGGCCGAAAAAATTTTAGGCGATCGGGGTCCGGGGGTCCCGGGACCACTTGGAAGGCGTGTGCTATAACACACGAAAATATGGGAATCGGGTAGAATTCTAGTTTTTTGGCCGAAAAATGCAACAAATGTGGAACGATCATGGCGGAACGGTGACTATGGTTCCTTAGGTCGTATTTGATGGCCCGGAAAAAGTTTAGGCGATCCGAGTCCGGGAGACCCGGACCACTCGGAAGGCGTGGGCTATAGCACACGAAAATATGGGAATCGGGCGAAATTCTAGTTTTTGGGCCGAAAAACACAAAATATGAGTAACGATCACGGCGGGGCGGTGACTATGGTTTCTTAGGTCGTATTTTATGGTCCGGATAAATTTTAGGCGATCGGGGTCCGGGATTCCCTACCCATTGGGAAGGCGTGGGCAATTATAGCACACGAAAATATGGGAATCGTACGGAATTCTAGTTTTTTAGCCGAAAAATGCAAACAATGAGGAACGATCATGGCGGGGAGGTGTATATGGTTCCTTAGGTCCTATTTTATGGCCCGAAAAAACTTTAGGCGATCCGAGTACGGGGGGCTCGGCCCACTCGGAAGGCGTGGGCAATAGCACACAATAATATGGTAATCGGGTGGAATTCTAGTGTTTTGGCCGAAAACTGCATAAAATGAGGAACAATCATGGCGGGGCGGTGACTATGGTTCCTTAGGTCGTATTTGATGGCCCGGAAAAAGTTTAGGCGATCCGAGTCCGGGAGACCCGGCCCACTCGGAAGGCGTGGGCTATAGCACACGAAAATATGGGAATCGGGCGGAATATTAGTTTTTTGGCCGAAAAACACAAAATATGAGTAACGATCATGGCGGGGTGGTGACTATGGTTTCTTAGGTGGTATTTGATGGTCCGAAAAAATTTTAGGCGATCGGGGTCCGGGGTTCCCTACCCATTGGGAAGGCGTGGGCAATTATAGCACACGAAAATATGGGAATCGTACGGAATTCTAGTTTTTTAGCCGAAAAATGCAAACAATGAGGAACGATCATGGCGGGGAGGTGAATATGGTTCCTTAGGTATTATTTGACGGCCCGAATAAAATTTGGATGATCCGAGTCCGGGGGCCCGGCCCTCTCGGAAGGTGTGGACTATAGCACACGAAAATATGGGAATCGGGCGAAATTCTAGGTTTTTTGCCGGAAATCGCAATAAGTGAGGAGTGATCATGGCGGGGCAGTTCCTATGGTTCCTTAGTCGTATTTGATGGCACGGAAAAATTTTAGGCGATCGAGGTCCGGGGATCCCGGGACCACTTGGAAAGCGTGGGCTATAGCACACAAAAATATGGGAACCGGGCGGAATACTAGTTTTTTTGCCGAAAAATGCAAAAAATGAGGAACGATCATGGCGAGGTGGTGACTATGGTTCCTTTGGTCCTATTTTATGGCCCGAAAAAACTTTAGGCGATCCGAGTTCGGGGGGCTCGGCCCACTCGGAAGGCGTGGGCAATAGCACACAATAATATGGTAATCGGGTGGAATTCTAGTGTTTTGGCCGAAAACTTCATAAAATGAGGAACGATCATGGCGGGGTGGTGACTATGGTTCGTTAGGTCGTATTTGATGGCTGGAAAATTTTTAGGCGATCGGGGTCCGGGGTTCCCGGGACCACTCGGAAGGCGTGGGCTATAGCAAATGAAAATATGGAATCGCGCGGATTTCTAGGTTTTTTGCCAAAAAATACAAAAACATAGGAACGATCATGGCGGGGCGGTGACTATGGTTCCTTAGGTCGTATTTGATGGTCAAGAAAAACTTTAGGCGATAGGGGTCCGGGGGTCTGGGACCACTCGGAAGGCGTGGGCTATAGCACACGAAAATATGGGAATCGCGCGGAATTCTAGTTTTTTGGCCGAAAAATGCAAAAATGGGGAACGATCATGGCGGGGTGGTTATTATGGTTCCTTGGGTCATATTTGATGGCCCGGAAAAATTTTAGGCGATCGGGGTCCGGGGGTACCGGGACCACTTGGAAGGCGTGAGCTATAGCACACGAAAATATGGGAATCGGGCGGAATTCTAGTTTTTTGGCCGAAAAATGCAAAATATTAGCAACGATCATGGCGGGGCTGTGACTATGGTTCCTTAGGTCGTATTTGATGGCCCGGAAAAATTTTAGGCGATCCGAGTCTGGTAGGCCCGGCCCACTCGGAAGGCTTGGGCAATAACACACGAAAATATGGGAATCGGGCAGAATTCTAGTTTTTTGGACGTAAAATGCAAAAAATGAGAACCGATCATGGTGGGGTGGTGACTATGGTTCCTTAGGTCGTATTTGATGGCCTAGAAAAATATTAGGCGACCGGGGTCCGAGGTTCCCGAGACCACTTGGAAGGCGTGGGCTGTATGTAGCACATAAAAATATGGGAATCGAGCGGAATTCTTGGTTTTTGGCCGAAAAATACAAAAAATGAGGAACGATCATGGCGGGGCGGGGAATATGGTTTCTTAGGTCGTATTTGATGGCCCTGAAAAATTTTAGGCTATCCGAGTCCTGGAGGCCCGACCCACTCGGAAGGCGTGGGCAATAGTAAACTAAAATATGGGATTCACGCGGAATTCTAGTTTTTTGGCAGAAAAATGCAAAAAATGAGGAACGATCATGGCGGGGTGGTTACTATGGTTCCTTGGGTCGTATTTTATGGCCCAAAAAAATTATAGGCGATCGGGGTCCGGGGGTCTCGGGACCACTTGGAAGGCGTGTGCTATAACACACGAAAATATGGGAATCGGGCAGAATTGTAGTTTTTTGGCCGAAAAATGCAACAAAATGAGGAACGATCATGGCGGAACGGTAACAATGGTTCCTTAGGTCGTATTTGATGGCCCGGAAAAAGTTTAGGTGATCCGAGTCCGGGAGACCCGGCCCACTCGGAAGGCGTGGGCTATAGCACACGAAAATATAGGAATCGGGCGGAATTCTAGTTTTTTGGCCGAAAAACACAAAATATGAGTAACGATCATGGCGGGGCGGTGACTATGGTTTCTTAGGTCGGATTTGATGGTCCGGAAAAATTTTAGGCGATCGGGGTCCGGGATTCCCTACCCATTGGGAAGGCGTGGGCAATTATAGCACACGAAAATATGGGAATCGTACGGAATTCTAGTTTTTTAGCCGAACAATGCAAACAATGAGGAACGATCATGGCGGGGAGGTGAATATGGTTCCTTAGGTCTTATTTGATGGCCCGAATAAAATTTAGATGATCCGAGTCCGGGGGGCCCGGCCCACTCGGAAGGTGTGGGCTATAGCACACGAAAATATGGGAATCGGGCGGAATTCTAGTTTTTTGCCGGAAATCGCAATAAGTGAGGAACGATCATGGCGGGGCAGTTCCTATGGTTCCTTAGGTCGTATTTGATGGCCCAGAAAAATTTTAGGCGATCGGGGTCCGGGGATCCCGGGACCACTCGGAAGACGTGGGCTATTTAGCACACGAAAATATGGGAATCACGCGGAATTCTAGTTTTTTGGCCGAAAAACACAAAAATGGGGAACGATCATGGCGGGGCGGTTATTATGGTTCCTTGGGTCGTATTTGATGGCCCGGAAAAAGTTTAGGCGATCGGGGTCCGGGGGTACCGGGACCACTTGGAAGGCGTGAGCTATAGCACATGAAAATATGGGAATCGGGCGGAATTCTAGTTTTTTGGCCGAAAAATGCAAAATATTAGCAACGATCATGGCGGGGCGGTGACTATGGTTCCTTAGGTCGTATTTGATGGCCCGAAAAAATTTTAGGCGATCCGAGTCTGGTAGGCCCGGCCCACTCGGAAGGCTTGGGCAATAACACACGAAAATATGGGAATCAAGCGGAATTCTAGTTTTTTTGGACGTAAAATGCAAAAAATGAGGACCGATCATGGTGGGGCGGTGACTATGGTTCCTTAGGTCGTATTTGATGGCCCAGAAAAATTTTAGGCGATCGGGGTCCGGGGATCCCGGGACCACTTGGAAAGCGTGGGCTATAGCACACAAAAATATGGGAACCGGGCGGAATTCTAGTTTTTTCCCCGAAAAATGCAAAAAATGAGGAACGATCTTGGCGAGGTGGTGACTATGGTTCCTTAGGTCCTTTTTTATGGCCCGAAAAAACTTTAGGCGATCCGAGTACGGGGGGCTCGGCCCACTCGGAAGACGTGGATAATAGCACACAATAATATGGTAATCGGGCGGAATTCTAGTGTTTTGTCCGAAAACTGCATAAAATGAAGAACCATCATGGCGGGGAGGTGACTATGGTTCCTTAGGTCGTATTTGATGGCTGGAAAATTTTTAGGCGATCGGGGTCCGGGGTTCCCGGGACCACTCGGAGGGCGTGGGCTATATTAAATGAAAATATGGAATCGCGCAGAATTCTAGATTTTTTGCCAAAAAATACAAAAACATAGGAACGATCATGGTGGGGCGGTGACTATGGTTCCTTATGTCGTATTTGATGGCCAGAAAAAATTTTAGGCGATCCGAGTCCGGAAGGCCCACTCGAAAGACGTGGGCTATTTAGCACATGAAAATATGGGAATCACGCGGAATTCTAGTTTTTTGGCCGAAAAACGCAAAAAATGAAGAACGATCATGGTAGGGCGGTGACTATGGTTCCTTAAATCATATTTTATGGCCCGTAAAAATATTAGGAGATCGGGGTCCGGGGTTCCCGGGACCACTTGGAAGGCGTGGGCTATAACACACGAAAATATGGGAATCGGGCGGAATTCTAGTTTTTTGGCCGAAAAATGCAAAAAATGAGGAACGATCATTGCGGGGCGGTGAATATGGTTCCTTAGGTTGTATTTGACGGCCCAAAAATTTTTTAGGCGATCCGAGTCTGGAAGGCCCGGCCCACTCGGAAGACGTGGGCTATTTAGCACACGAAAATCTGGGAATCACGCGGAATTCTAGTTTTTTGGCCGAAAAATGCAAAAATGGGGAACGATCATGGCGGGGTGGTTATTATGGTTCCTTGGGTCGTATTTGATGGCCCGGAAAAATTTTAGGTGATCGGGGTCCGGGGGTACCGGGACCACTTGGAAGGCGTGAGCTATAGCACACGAAAATATTGGAATCGGGCGGAATTCTAGTTTTTTGGCCGAAAAATGCAAAATATTAGCAACGATCATGGCGGGGCGGTGACTATGGTTCCTTAGGTCGTATTTGATGGCCCGGAAAAATTTTAGGCGATCCGAGTCTGGTAGGCCCGGCCCACTCGGAAGGCTTGGGCAATAACACACGAAAATATGGGAATCGGGCGGAATTCTAGTTTTTTGGACGTAAAATGCAAAAAATGAGGACCGATCATGGTGGGGCGGTGACTATGGTTCCTTAGGTCGTATTTGATGGCCCAGAAAAATATTAGGCGACCGGGGTCCGAGGTTCCCGGGACCACTTGGAAGGCGTGGGCTGTAGCACACAAAAATATGGGAATCGAGCGGAATTCTAGGTTTTTGGCCGAAAAATGCAAAAAATGAGGAACGATCATGGCGGGGCGGTGAATATGGTTCCTTAGGTCGTATTTGAGGGCCCAGAAAAATTTTAGGCGATCCGAGTCCTGGAGGCCCGACCCACTCGGTAGGCGTGGGCAATAGTAGACGAAAATATGGGAATCACGCGGAATTCTAGTTTTTTGGCAGAAAAACGCAAAAAATGAGGAACGATCATGGCGGGGCGGTTACTATGGTTCCTTGGTTCTTAATTTATGGCTCGAAACATTTTTAGGCGATCGGGGTCCGGGGGACCCGGGACCACTTGGAAGGCGTGTGCTATAACACACGAAAATATGGGAATCGGGCAGAATTCTAGTTTTTTGGCCGAAAAATGCAAAAAAATGAGGAACGATCATGGCGGAACGGTGACTATGGTTCCTTAGGTCGTATTTGATGGTCCGGAAAAAGTTTAGGCGATCCGAATCCGGGAGACCCGGCCCACTCGGAAGGCGTGGGCTATAGCATAGGAAAATATGGGAATCGGGCGGAATTCTAGTTTTTTGGCCGAAAAACACAAAATATGAGTAACGATCATGGCGGGGCGGTGACTATGGTTTCTTAGGTCGTATTTGATGGTCCGGAAAAATTTTAGGCGATCGGGGTCCGGGATTCCCTACCCATTGGGAAGGCGTGGGAAAATATAGCATACGAAAATATGGGAATCGTACAGAATTCTAGTTTTTTAGCCGAAAAATGCAAACAATGGGGAACGATCATGGCGGGGAGGTGAATATGGTTCCTTAGGTCTTATTTGATGGCCCGAATAAAATTTAGATGATCCGAGTCCGGGGGGACCGGCCCACTCGGAAGGTGTGGGCTATAGCACACGAAAATATGGGAATCGGGCGGAATTCTAGTTTTTTTGCCGAAATCGCAATAAGTGAGGAACGATCATGGCGGGGCAATTCCTATGGTTCCTTAGGTCGTATTTGATGGCCCAGAAAAATTTTAGGCGATTGGGGTCCGGGGATCCCGGGACCACTTGGAAAGCGTGGGCTATAGCACACAAAAATATGGGAACCGGGCGGAATTCTAGTTTTTTCCCCGAAAAATGCGAAAAATGAGGAACGATCTTGGCGAGGTGGTGACTATGGTTCCTTAGGTCCTTTTTTATGGCCCGAAAAAACTTTAGGCGATCCGAGTACGGGGGGCTCGGCCCACTCGGAAGGCGTGGACAATAGCACACAATAATATGGTAATCGGGCGGAATTCTAGTGTTTTGTCCGAAAACTGCATAAAATGAGGAATGATCATGGCGGGGAGGTGACTATGGTTCCTTAGGTCGTATTTGATGGCTGGAAAATTTTTAGGCGATCGGGGTCCGGGGTTCCCGGGACCACTCGGAGGGCGTGGGCTATATTAAATGAAAATATGGAATCGCGCAGAATTCTAGATTTTTTGCCAAAAAATACAAAAACATAGGAACGATCATGGTGGGGCGGTGACTATGGTTCCTTATGTCGTATTTGACGGCCAGAAAAATTTTTAGGCGATCCGAGTCTTGAAGGACCACTCGGAAGACGTGGGCTATTTAGCACATGAAAATATGGAAATCACGCGAAATTCTAGTTTTTTGGCCGAAAAACGCAAAAAATGAAGAACGATCATGGTAGGGCGGTGACTATGGTTCCTTAAATCATATTTTATGGCCCGTAAAAATATTAGGAGATCGGGGTCCGGGGTTCCCGGGACCACTTGGAAGGCGTGGGCTATAACACACGAAAATATGGGAATCGGGCGGAATTCTAGTTTTTTGGCCGAAAAATGCAAAAAATGAGGAACGATCATTGCGGGGCGGTGAATATGGTTCCTTAGGTTGTATTTGACGGCCCGAAAATTTTTTAGGCGATCCGAGTCTGGAAGGCCCGGCCCACTCGGAAGACGGGGGCTATTTAGCACACGAAAATCTGGGAATCACGCGGAATTCTAGTTTTTTGGCCAAAAAATGCAAAAATGGGGAACGATCATGGCGGGGTGGTTATTATGGTTCCTTGGGTCGTATTTGATGGCCCGGAAAAATTTTAGGCGATCGGGGTCCGGGGGTACCGGGACCACTTGGAAGGCGTGAGCAATAGCACACGAAAATATGGGAATCGGGCGGAATTCTAGTTTTTTGGCCGAAAAATGCAAAATATTAGCAACGATCATGGCGGGGCGGTGACTATGGTTCCTTAGGTCGTATTTGATGGCCCGGAAAAATTTTAGGCGATCCGAGTCTGGTAGCCCCGGCCCACTCGGAAGGCTTGGGCAATAACACACGAAAATATGGGAATCGGGCGGAATTCTAGTTTTTTGGACGTAAAATGCAAAAAATGAGGACCGATCATGGTGGGGCGGTGACTATGGTTCCTTAGGTCGTATTTGATGGCCCAAAAAAATATTAGGCGACCGGGGTCCGAGGTTCCCGGGACCACTTGGAAGGCGTGGGCTGTAGCACACAAAAATATGGGAATCGAGCGGAATTCTAGGTTTTTGGCCGAAAAATGCAAAAAATGAGGAACGATCATGGCGGGGCGGTGAATATGGTTCCTTAGGTCGTATTTGATGGCCCGGAAAAATTTTAGGCGATCCGAGTCCTGGAGGCCCGACCCACTCGGTAGGCGTGGGCAATAGTAGACGAAAATATGGGAATCACGCGGAATTCTAGTTTTTTGGCAGAAAAACGCAAAAAATGAGGAACGATCATGGCTGGGTGGTTACTATGGTTCCTTGGGTCTTAATTTATGGCTCGAAACATTTTTAGGCGATCGGGGTCCGGGGGTCCCGGGACCACTTGGAAGGCGTGTGCTATAACACACGAAAATATGGGAATCGGGCAGAATTCTAGTTTTTTGGCCGAAAAATACAAAAAAATGAGGAACGATCATGGCGGAACGGTGACTATGGTTCATTAGGTCGTATATGATGGTCCGGAAAAAGTTTAGGCGATCCGAATCCGGGAGACCCGGCCCACTCGGAAGGCGTGGGCTATAGCATAGGAAAATATGGGAATCGGGCGGAATTCTAGTTTTTTGGCCGAAAAACACAAAATATGAGTAACGATCATGGCGGGGCGGTGACTATGGTTTCTTAGGTCATATTTGATGGTCCGGAAAAATTTTAGGCGATCGGGGTCCGGGATTCCCTACCCATTGGGAAGGCGTGGGAAAATATAGCATACGAAAATATGGGAATCGTACAGAATTCTAGTTTTTTAGCCAAAAAATGCAAACAATGGGGAACGATCATGGCGGGGAGGTGAATATGGTTCCTTAGGTCTTATTTTATGGCCCGAATAAAATTTATATGATCCGAGTCCGGGGGCCCGGCCCACTCGGAAGGTGTGGGCTATAGCACACGAAAATATGGGAATCGGGCGGAATTCTAGTTTTTTTGCCGGAAATCGCAATAAGTCAGGAACGATCATGGCGGGGTAGTTCCTATGGTTCCTTAGGTTGTATTTGATGGCCCGGAAAAATTTTAGGCGATCGGGGTCCGGGGATCCCGGGACCACTTGGAAAGAGTGGGCTATAGCACACAAAAATATGGGAACCGGGCGGAATTCTAATTTTTTGGCTGAAAAATGCGAAAAATGAGTAACGATCATGGCGAGGTGGTGACTATGGTTCCTTAGGTCCTATTTTATGGCCCAAAAAAACTTTAAGCGATCCGGGTACGGAGGGCTCGGCCCACTCGGAAGGCCTGGGCAGTAGCACATAATAATATGGTAATCGGGCGGAATTCTAGTGTTTTGGCCGAAAACTGCATAAAATGAGGAACGATCAAGGCGGGGCGTTGACTATGGTTCCTTAGGTCGTATTTGATGGCTGGAAAAGTTTTAGGCGATCGGGGTCCGGGGTTCCCGGGACCACTCGGAAGGCGTGGGCTATAGCAAATGAAAATATGGAATCGCGCGGAATTCTAGGTTTTTTGCCAAAAAATACAAAACCATAGGAAAGATCATGGCGGGGCGGTGACTATGGTTACTTAGGTCGTATTTGATAGTCCGGAAAAACTTTTGGCGATAGGGTCCGGGGGTCTGGGACCACTCGGAAGGCGTGGGCTATAGCACACGAAAATATAGGAATCGCGCGGAATTCTAGTTTTTTGGCCGAAAAATGCAAAAAATGAAGAACGATCATGGTAGGGCGGTGACTATGGTTCCTTAAATCATATTTTATGGTCCGTAAAAATATTAGGCGATCGGGGTCCGGGGTTCCCGGGACCAATTGGAAGGCGTGGGCTATAACACACGAAAATATGGGAATCGGGCGGAATTCTAGTTTTTGGCCAAAAAATGCAAAAATGGGGAACGATCATGGCGGGGCGGTTATTATGGTTCCTTGGGTCGTATTTGATGGACCGGAAAAGTTTTAGGCGATCTAGGGTCCGGGGGTACCGGGATCACTTGGAAGGCGTGAGCTATAGCACACGAAAATATGGGAATCGGGCGGAATTCTAGTTTTTTGGCCGAAAAATGCAAAATATTAGCAACGATCATGGCGGGGCGGTGACTATGGTTCCTTAGGTCGTATTTGATGGCCCGAAAAAGTTTTAGGCGATCCGAGTCTGGTAGGCCCGGCCCACTTAGAAGGCTTGGGCAATAACACACGAAAATATGGGAATCGGGCGAAATTCTAGTTGTTTGGACGTAAAATACAAAAAATGAGGACCGATCATGGCGGGGCGGTGACTATGGTTCCTTAGGTCGTATTTGATGGCCCAGAAAAATATTAGGGGACCGGGGTCCGAGGTTCCCGGGACCACTTGGAAGGCGTGGGCTGTAGCACACAAAAATATGGAATCGAGCGGAATTCTAGGTTTTTGGCCGAAAAATGCAAAAAATGAGGAACGATCATGGCGGGGCGGTGAATATGGTTCCTTAGGTCGAATATGATGGCCCGGAAAAATTTTAGGCGACCCGAGTTCTGGAGGCCCGACCCACTCGGAAGGCATGGGCAATAGTAGACGAAAATATGGGAATGACGCGGCATTCTAGTGTTTTGGCAGAAAAACGCAAAAAATGAGGAACGATCATGGCAGGGTGGTTACTATGGTTCCTTGGGTCTTATTTTATGGCCCGAAAAATTTTTAGGCGATCGGGGTCCGGGGGTCCCGGGACCACTTGGAAGGCGTGTGCTATAACACACGAAAATATGGGAATCGGGCAGAATTCTAGTTTTTCTGCCGAAAAATGCAAAAAATGAGGAACGATCATGGACGAACGGTGACTATGGTTCCTTAGGTCGTATTTGATGGCCCGGATAATATGGGAATCGGGCGGAATTCTAGTTTTTTGGCCGAAAAATGCAAAAAATGAGGAACGATCATTGTGGGACGGTGACTATGGTTCCTTAGGTTGTATTTGACAGCCCGAAAAAATTTTAGGCAATCCGAGTCCGGAAGGCCCGGCCCACTCGGAAGACGTGGGCTATTTAGCACATGAAAATATGGGAATCACGCGGAATTCTACTTTTTTGGCCGAAAAATGCAAAAATGGGGAACGATCATGGCGGGGCGGTTATTATGGTTCCTTGGGTCGTAATTGATGGCTCGGAAATATTTTAGGCGATCGGGGTCCGGGGGTACCGGGACCACTTGGAAGGCGTGAGCTATAGATCATGAAAATATGGGAATCGGGCGTAATTCTAGTTTTTTGGCCCAAAAATGCAAAATTTTAGCAACAATCATGGCGGGGCGGTGACTATGGTTCCTTAGGTCGTATTTGATGGCCCGAAAAAGTTTTAGGCGATCCGAGTCTGGTAGGCCCGGCCCAGTCGGAAGGCTTGGGCAATAACATACGAAAATATGGGAATCAGGCGGAATTCTTGTTTTTTGGACGTAAAATGCAAAAAATGAGGACCGATCATGGTGGGGCGGTGACTATGGTTCCTTAGGTCGTATTTGATGGCCCATAAAAATATTAGGCGACCGGGGTCCGAGGTTCCCGGGACCACTTGGAAGGCGTGGGCTGTAGCACACGAAAATATGGGAATCGGGCGGAATTCTAGTTTTTTTGCCGGAAATCGCAATAAGTGAGGAACGATCATGGCGGGGCAGTTCCTATGGTTCCTTAGGTCGAATTTGATGGCCCGGAAAAATTTTAAGCGATCGGGGTCTGGGGATCCCGGGACCACTTGGAAAGCGTGGGCTACAGCACACAAAAATATGGGAATCACGCGGAATTCTAGTTTTTTGGAAGAAAAACGCAAAAAATGAGGAACGATCATGGAGAGGTGGTGACTATGGTTCCTTAGGTCCTATTTTATGGCCCGAAAAAACTTTATGCGATCCGAGTACGTGGGGCTCGGCCCACTCGGAAGGCGTGGGCAATAGCACACAATAATATGGTAATCGGGCAGAATTCTAGGGTTTTGGCCGAAAACTGCATAAAATGAGGAACGATCATGGCGGGGCGGTGACTATGGTTCCTTAGGTCGTATTTGATGGCTGGAAAAGTTTTAGGCTATCGGGGTCCGGGGTTCCTGGGACCACTCGGAGGGCGTGGGCTATAGCAAATGAAAATATGGAATCGTACGAAATTCTAGGTTTTTTGCCAAAAAATACAAAAACATAGGAACGATCATGGCGGGGCGGTGACTATGGTTCCTTAGGTCGTATTTGATGGTCCGGAAAAACTTTAGGCGATAGGGGTCCGGGGGTCTGGGACCACTCGGAAGGCGTGGGCTATAGCACACGAAAATATGGGAATCGCGCGTCATTCTAGTTTTTTGGCTGAAAAATGCAAAAATGAGGAACGATCATGGCAGGGCAGTGACTATGGTTTGTTAAAGCATATTTTATGGCCCGTACAAATATTAGGCGATCGGGGTCCGGGGTTCCCGGGACCACTTGGAAGGCGTGGGCTATAACACACGAAAATATGGGAATCGGGCGGAATTCTAGTTTTTTGGCCGAAAAATGCAAAAAATGAGGAATGATCATTGCGGGGCGGTGACTATGGTTCCTTAGGTCGTATTTGACGGCCCGAAAATTTTTTAGGTGATCCGAGTCCGGAAGGCCCGGCCCACTCGGAAGACGTGGGCTATTTAGCACACAAAAGTATGGGAATCACGCGGAATTCTAGTTTTTTGGCCGAAAAACGCAAAAATGGGGAACGATCATGGCGGGGCGGTTATTATGGTTCCTTGGGTCATATTTGATGGCCCGAAAAAATTTTAGGCGATCGGGGTCCGGGGGTACCAGGACCACTTGGAAGGCGTGAGCTATAGCACACGAAAATATGGGAATCGGGCGGAATTCTTGTTTTTTGGCCGAAAAATGCAAAATATTAGCAACGATCATGGCAGGGCGGTGACTATGGTTCCTTAGGTCGTATTTGATTTCCTGGAAAAATTTTAGGCGA
This sequence comes from Nicotiana tabacum, assembly GCF_000715075.1. Taxonomy (NCBI): domain Eukaryota; kingdom Viridiplantae; phylum Streptophyta; class Magnoliopsida; order Solanales; family Solanaceae; genus Nicotiana; species Nicotiana tabacum. The sequence continues at coordinate 647,992 of NW_027438259.1, forward strand.
TCCGAGTCTGGTAGGCCCGGCCACTAGGAAGGCTTGGGCAATAACACACGAAAATATGGGAATCGGGCGGAATTCTAGTTTTTTGGACGTAAAATGCAAAAAATGAGGACCGATCATGGCGGGGCGGTGACTATGGTTCCTTAGGTCGTATTTGATGGCCCGGAAAAAATTTAGGCGATCCGAGTCCGGGAGACCCGGCCCACTCGCAAGGCGTGGGCTATAGCACACGAAAATATGAGAATCGGGCGGAATATTAGTTTTTTGGCCGAAAAACACAAAATATGAGTAACGATCATGGCGGGGCGGTGACTATGGTTTCTTAGGTCGTATTTGATGGTCCGGAAAAATTTTAGGCGATCCGAGTCCGGAAGGCCCGGCCCACTCGGAAGACGTGGGCTATTTAGCACACGAAAATATGGGAATCACGCGGAATTCTAGTTTTTTGGCCGAAAAATGCAAAAATGGGGAACGATCATGGCGGGGTGGTTATTATGGTTCCTTGGGTCGTATTTGATGGCCCGAAAATTTTTTAGGCGATCGGGGTCCGGGGGTACCGGGACCACTTGGAACGCGTGAGCTATAGCACACGAAAATATGGGAATCGGGCGGAATTCTAGTTTTTTGGCCGAAAAATGCAAAATATTAGCAACAATCATGGCGGGGCGGTGACTATGGTTCCTTAGGTCGTATTTGATGGCCCGGAAAATTTTTAGGCGATCCGCGTCTGGTAGGCCCGGCCCACTCGGAAGGCTTGGGCAATAACACACGAAAATATGGGAATCGGGCGGAATTCTAGTTTTTTGGATGTAAAATGCAAAAAATGAGGACCGATCATGGTGGGGCGGTGACTATGGTTCCTTAGGTCGTATTTGATGGCTGGAAAATTTTTAGGCGATCGGGGTTCGGGGTTCCCGGGACCACTCGGAAGGCGTGGGCTATAGCAAATGAAAATATGGAATCGCGCGAAATTCTTGGTTTTTTGCCAAAAAATACAAAAACATAGGAACGATCATGGCGGGGCGGTGACTATGGTTCCTTAGGACGTATTTGATGGTCCGAAAAAACTTTAGCCGATCGGGGTCCGGGGTTCTGGGACCACTCGGAAGGCGTGGGCTATAGCACATGAAAATATAGGAATCGCGCGGAATTCTAGTTTTTTGGCCGAAAAACGCAAAAAATGAGGAACGATCATGGCAGGGCGGTGACTATGGTTCCTTAAATCATATTTTATGGCCCGTAAAAATATTAGACGATCGGGGTCCGGGATTCCCGGGACCACCTGGAAGGCGTGGGCTATAACACACGAAAATATGGGAATCGGGCGAAATTCTAGTTTTTTGGCCGAAAAATGTAAAAAATGAGGAACGATCATTGCGGGGCGGTGACTATGGTTCCTTAGGTCGTATTTGACGGCCCGAAAATTTTTTAGGCGATCCGAGTCCGGAAGGCCCGGCCCATTCGGAAGACGTGGGCTATTTAGCACACGAAAATATGGGAATCACGCGGAATTCTAGTTTTTTGGCCGAAAAATGCAAAAATGGGAACGATCATGGCGGGGCAGTTATTATGGTTCCTTGGGTCGTATTTGATGGCCCGAAATATTTTTAGGCGATCGAGGTCCGGGGGTACCGGGACCACTTGGAAGACATGAGCTATAGCACACGAAAATATGGGAATCGGGCGGAATTCTAGTTTTTTGGCCGAAAAATGCAAAAAATGAGGAACGATCATTGCGGGGCGGTGACTATGGTTCCTTAGGTCGTATTTGATGGCCCAAAATTTTTTTAGGCGATCCGAGTCCTGGAGGCCCGACCCACTCGGAAGGCGTGGGCAATAGTAGACGAAAATATGGGAATCACGCGGAATTCTAGTTTTTTGGCAGAAAAATGCAAAAAATGAGGAACGATCATGGCGGGGTGGTTACTATGGTTCCTTGGGTCTTATTTTATGACCTGAAAAAATTGTAGCCGATCGGGGTCCGGGGGTCCCGGGACCACTTGGAAGGCGTGTATAACACACGAAAATATGGGAATCGGGCAGAATTCTAGTTTTTTGGCCGAAAAATGCAAAAAATGAGGAACGATCATGGCGGAACGGTGACTATGGTTCCTTAGGTCGTATTTGATGGCCCGGAAAAAGTTTAGGCGATCCGAGTCCGGGAGACCCGGCCCACTCGGAAGGCGTGGGCTATAGCACACGAAAATATGGGAATCGGGCGAAATATTAGGTTTTTGGCTGAAAAACACAAAATATGAGTAACGATCATGGCGGGGCGGTTATTATGGTTCCTTGGGTCGTATTTGATGGCCCGGAAAAATTTTAGGCGATCGGGGTCCAGGGGTACCGGGACCACTTGGAAGGCGTGAGCTATAGCACACGAAAATATGGGAATCGCGCGGAATTCTAGTTTTTTGGCCGAAAAATGCAAAATATTAGCAACGATAATGGCGGGGCGGTGACTATGGTTCCTTAGGTCGTATTTGATGGCCAGGAAAATTTTTAGGCGATCCGAGTCTGGTAGGCCCGGCCCACTTGGAAGGCTTGGGCAATAACACACGAAAATATGGGAATCGGGCGGAATTCTAGTTTTTTGGACGTAAAATGCAAAAAATGAGGACCGATCATGGTGGGGCCGTGACTATGGTTCCTTAGGTCGTATTTGATGGCCCAGAAAAATATTAGGCGACCGGGGTCCGAGGTTCCCGGGACCACTTGGAAGGCGTGGGCTGTAGCACAAAAACAAATGGTAATCGAGCGGAATTCTAGGTTTTTGGCCGAAAAATGCAAAAAATGAGGAACGATCATGGCGGGGCGGTGAATATGGTTCCTTAGGTCGTATTTGATGGCCCGAAAAATTTTTAGGCAATCCGAGTCCTGGAGGCCCGACCCACTCGGAAGGCGTGGCCAATAGTAGACGAAAATATGGGAATCACGTGGAATTCTAGTTTTTTGGCAGAAAAACGCAAACAATGAGGAACGATCATGGCGGGGTGGTTACTATGGTTCCTTGGGTCTTATTTTATGGCCCAAAAAACTTTTAGGCGATCGGGGTCCGCGGCTCCCCGGACCACTTGGAAGGCGTGGGTATAGCACACGAAAATATGGGAATCGGGCAGAATTCTAGTTTTTTGGCCGAAAAATGCAAAAAATGAGGAACGATCATGGCGGAACGGTGACTACGGTTCCTTAGGTCGTATTTGATGGCCCGGAAAAAGTTTAGGCGATCCGAGTCCGGGATACCCGGCCTACTCGGAAGGCGTGGGCTATAGCACATGAAAATATGGGAATCAGGCGAAATTCTAGTTTTTTGGCCGAAAAACACAAAATATGAGTAACGATCATGGCGGGGCGGTGACTATGGTTTCTTAGGTTGTATTTGATGGTCCGGAAAAATTTTAGGCGATCGGGGTCCGGGATTCCCTACCCATTGGGAAGTCGTGGGCAATTATAGCACACGAAAATATGGGAATCGTACGAAATTCTAGTTTTTTAGCAGAAAAATGCAAACAATGAGGAACGATCATGGCGGGGAAGTGAATATGGTTCCTTAGGTCTTATTTGATGGCCCGAATAAAATTTAGATGATCCGAGTCCGGGGGGCCCGGCCCACTCGGAAGGTGTGGGCTATAGCACACGAAAATATGGGAATCGGGCGGAATTCTAGTTTTTTTGACGGAAATCGCAATAAGTGAGGAACGATCATGGCAGGGCAGTTCCTATGGTTCCTTAGGTCATATTTGATGGCCCGAAAAATTTTTAGGCGATCGGGGTCCGGGGATCCCGGGACCACTTGGAAGGCGTGTGCTATAACACACGAAAATATGGGAATCGGGCAGAATTCTAGTTTTTTGGCCTAAAAATTCAAAAAATGAGGTACGATCATGGCGGAACGGTGACTATGGTTCCTTAGGTCGTATTTGATTGCCCGGAAAAAGTTTAGGCGATCCGAGTCCGGGATACCCGGCCCACTCGAAAGGCGTGGGCTATAGCACACGAAAATATGGGAATCGGGCGGAATTCTAGTTTTTTGGCCGAAAAACACAAAATATGAGTAACGATCATGGCGGGGCGGTGACTATGGTTTCTTAGGTTGTATTTTATGGTCCGGAAAAATTTTAGGCGATCGGGGTCCGGGATTCCCTACCCATTGGGAAGGCGTGGGCAATTATAGCACACGAAAATATGGGAATCGTACGGAATTCTAGTTTTTTAGCCGAAAAATGCAAACAATGAGGAACGATCATGGCGGGGAGGTGAATATGGTTCCTTAGGTCTTATTTGATGGCCCGAATAAATTTTATATGATCCGAGTCCGGGGGGCCCGGCCAACTCGGAAGGTGTGGGCTATAGCACACGAAAATATGGGAATCGGGCGGAATTCAAGTTTTTTTGCCGGAAATCGCAATAAGTGAGGAACGATCATGGCAGGGCAGTTCCTATGGTTCCTTAGGTCATATTTGATGGACCGGAAAAATTTTAGGCGATCGGGGTCCGGGGATCCCGGGACCACTTGGAAAGCGTGGGCTATAGCACACAAAAATATGGGAACCGGGCGGAATTCTAGTTTTTTGGCCGAAAAATGCGAAAAATGAGGAACGATCATGGCGAGGTGGTGACTATGGTTCCATAGGTCCTATTTTATGGCCCGAAAAAACTTTAGGCGATCCGAGTACGGGGGGCTCGGCCCACTCGGAAGGCGTGGGCAATAGCACACAATAATATGGTAATCGGGCGGAATTCTAGTATTTTGGCCGAAAACTGCATAAAATGAGGAACGATCATGGCGGGGCGGTGACTATGGTTCCTTAGGTCGTATTTGATGGCTGGAAAAGTTTTAGGCGATCGTGGTCCGGGGTTCCCGTGACCTCTCGGAAGGCGTGGGCAATAGCACACAATAATATTGTAATCGGGCGAAATTCTAGTGTTTTGGCCGAAAACTGCATAAAATGAGGAACGATCATGGCGGGGCGGTGACTATGGTTCCTTAGGTCGTATTTGATGGCTGGAAAAGTTTTAGGCGATCGGGGTCCGGGGTTCCCGTGACCACTCGGAAGGCGTGGGCTATAGCACACGAAAATATGGGAATCGCGCGGAATTCTAGTTTTTTGGCCGAAAAATGCAAAAAATGAGGAACGATCATGGCAGGGCGGTGACTATGGTTCCTTAAATCCTATTTTATGGCCCGTAAAAATATTAGGCGATCGGGGTCCGGGGTTCCCGGGACCACTTGGAAGGCGTGGGCTATAACACACGAAATTATGGGAATCGGGCGGAATTCAAGTTTTTTGGCCGAAAAATGCAAAAAATGAGGACCGATCATGGTGAGGCGGTGACTATGGTTCCTTAGGTCGTATTTGATGGCCCATAAAAATATTAGGCGACCGGGGTCCGAGGTTCCCGGGACCACTTGGAAGGCATGGGCTGTAGCACACAAAAATATGGTAATCGAGCGGAATTCTAGGTTTTTGGCCGAAAAATGCAAAAAATGAGGAACGATCATGGCGGGGTGGTGAATATGGTTCCTTAGGTCGTATTTGATGGCCCGAAAAAATTTTAGGCGATCGGGGTCCGGGGATCCCGGGACCACTTGGAAGGCGTGTGCTATAACACACGAAAATATGGGATTCGGGCAGAATTCTAGTTTTTGGCCGAAAAATGCAAAAAATGAGGTACGATCATGGCGGAATGGTGACTATGGTTCCTTAGGTCGTATTTGATGGCCCGGAAAAAGTTTAGGCGATCCGAGTCCGGGATACCCGGGCAAATCGAGAGGCGTGGGCTATAGCACACGAAAATATGGGAATCGGGCGGAATTCTAGTTTTTTGGCCGAAAAACACAAAATATGAGTAACGATCATGGCGGGGCGGTGACTATGGTTTCTTAGGTTGTATTTGATGGTCCGGAAAAATTTTAGGCGATCGGGGTCCGGGATTCCCTACCCATTGGGAAGGCGTGGGCAATTATAGCACACGAAAATATGGGAATCGTACGGAATTCTAGTTTTTTAGCCGAAAAATGCAAACAATGAGGAACGATCATGGCGGGGAGGTGAATATGGTTCCTTAGGTCTTATTTGATGGCCCGAATAAAATTTAGATGATCCGAGTCCGGGGGCCCGGCCCACTCGGAAGGTGTGGGCTATAGCACACGAAAATATGGGAATCGGGCGGAATTCTAGTTTTTTTGCCGTAAATCGCAATAAGTGAGGAACGATCATGGTAGGGCAGTTCCTATGGTTCCTTAGGTCATATTTGATGGCCGGGAAAATTTTTAGGCGATCGGGGTCCAGGGATCCCGGGACCACTTGGAAAGCGTGGGCTATAGCACACAAAAATATGGGAACCGGGCGGAATTCTAGTTTTTTGGCCGAAAAATGCGAAAAATGAGGAACGATCATGGCGAGGTGGTGACTATGGTTCCTTAGGTCCTATTTTATGGCCCGAAAAAACTTTAGGCGATCCTAGTACGGGGGGCTCGGCCCTCTCGGAAGGCGTGGGCAATAGCACACAATAAAATGGTAATCGGGCGGAATTCTAGTGTTTTGGCCGAAAACTGCATAAAATAAGGAACGATCATGGCGGGGCGGTGACTATGGTTCCTTAGGTCGTATTTGATGGCTGGAAAAGTTTTAGGCGATCGGGGTCCGGGGTTCCCGTGACCACTCGGAAGGCGTGGGCTATAGCAAATGAAAATATGGAATCGCGCGGAATTCTAGGTTTTTTGCCAAAAAATACAAAAACATAGGAACGATCATGGCGGGGCGGTGACTATGGTTCCTTAGGTCGTATTTGATGGTCCGAAAAAACTTTAGGCGATAGGGGTCCGGGGGTCTGGGACCACTCGGAAGGCGTGGGCTATAACACACAAAAATATGGGAATCGCTCGGAATTCTAGTTTTTTGGCCGAAAAACGCAAAAAATGAGGAACGATCATGGCAGGGCGGTGACTATGGTTCCTTAAATCATATTTTATGGCCCGTAAAAATATTAGGCGATCGGGGTCCGTGGTTCCCGTGACCACTTGGAAGGCGTGGGCTATAACACACGAAAATATGGGAATCGGGCGAAATTCTAGTTTTTTGGACGAAAAATGCAAAAAATGAGGAACGATCATTGCGGGGCGGTGACTATGGTTACTTAGGTCGTATTTGACGGCCGAAAATTTTTTTAGGCGATCCGAGTCCGGAAGGCCCAGCCCACTCGGAAGACGTGGGCTATTTAGCACACGAAAATATGGGAATCACGCGGAATTCTAGTTTTTTGGCCGAAAAATGCAAAAATGGGGAACGATAATGGCGGGACGGTTATTATGGTTCCTTGGGTCGTATTTGATGGCCCGAAAAACTTTTAGGCGATCGGGGTCCGGGGGTACCGGGACCACTTCGAAGGTGTGAGCTATAGCACACGAAAATATGGGAATCGTGCGGAATTCTAGTTTTTGGCCGAAAAATGCAAAATATTAGCAACGATCATGGCGGGGCGGTGACTATGGTTCCTTAGGTCGTATTTGATGGCCCGGAAAATTTTTAGGCGATCCGAGTCTGGTAGGCCCGGCCCACTCGGAAGGCTTGGGCAATAACACACGAAAATATGGGAATCGGGCGGAATTCTAGTACTTTGGACGTAAAATGCAAAAAATGTGGACCGATCATGGTGGGGCAGTGACTATGGTTCCTTAGGTCGTATTTGATGGCCCAGAAAAATATTAGGCCACTGGGGTCCGAGGTTCCCGGGACCACTTGGAAGGCGTGGGCTGTAGCACACAAAAATATGGGAATCGAGCGGAATTCTAGGTTTTTTGCCGAAAAATGCAAAAAAATGAGGAACGATCATGGCGGGGAGGTGAATATGGTTCCTTAGGTCGTATTTGATGGCCCGGAAAAATTTTAGGCGATCCGAGTCCTGGAGGCCCGACCCACTTGGAAGGCGTGGGCAATAGTAGACGAAAATATGGGAATCACGCGGAATTCTAGTTTTTTGGCAGAAAAACGCAAAAAATGAGGAACGATCATGGCGGGGTGGTTACTATGGTTCCTTGGGTCTTATTTTATGGCCCGAAAAACTTTTAGGCGATCGGGGTCCGCGGCTCCCCGGACCACTTGGAAGGCGTGGGTATAACACACGAAAATATGGGAATCGGGCAGAATTCTAGTTTTTTGGCCGAAAAATGCAAAAAATGAGGAACAATCATGGCGGAACGGTGACTATGGTTCCTTAGGTCGTATTTGATGGCCCGGAAAAAGTTTAGGCGATCCGAGTCCGGGAGACCCGGCCCACTCGGAAGGCGTGGGCTATAGCACACGAAAATATGGGAATCGGGCGAAATATTAGTTTTTTGGCCGAAAAACACAAAATATGAGTTACGATCATGGCGGGGCGCTGACTATGGTTTCTTAGGTCGTATTTGATGGTCCGGAAAAATTTTAGGCGATCGGGGTCCGGGATTCCCTACCCATTGGGAAGGCGTGGGCAATTATAGCACACGAAAATATGGGAATCGTACGGAATTCTAGTTTTTTAGCCGAAAAATGCAATCAATGAGGAACGATCATGGCCGGGAGGTGAATATGGTTCCTTAGGTCTTATTTGATGGCCCGAATAAAATTTAGATGATCCGAGTCCGGGGGGCCTGGCCCACTCGGAAGGCGTGGGCTATAGCACATGAAAATATGGGAATCAGGCGGAATTCTAGTTTTTTTGCCGGAAATCGCAATAAGTGAGGAACGATCATGGCGGGGCAGTTCCTATGGTTCCTTAGGTCGTATTTGATGGCCCGGAAAAATTTTAGGCGATCGGGGTCCGGGGATCCCGGGACCACTTGGAAAGCGTGGGCTATAGCACACAAAAATATGGGAACCGAGTGGAATTCTAGTTTTTTGGCCGAAAAATGCGAAAAATGAGGAACGATCATGGCGAGGTGGTGACTATGGTTCCTTAGGTCCTATTTTATGGCCCGAAAAAACTTTAGGCGATCCGAGTACGGGGGGCTCGGCCCACTCGAAGGCGTGGGCAATAGCACACAATAATATGGTAATCGGGCGGAATTCTAGTGTTTTGGCCGAAAAACGCAAAAAATGAAGAACGATCATGGCGGGGCGGTGACTATGGTTCCTTAGGTCGTATTTGATGGCTGGAAAATTGTTAGGCGATCGGGGTCCGGGGTTCCCGGGACCACTCGGAAGGCGTGGGCTATAGCAAATGAAGATATGGAATCGCACGGAATTCTAGTTGTTTGGCCAAAAAACGCAAAAACATGAGGAACGATCATGGCGGGGCGGTGACTATGGTTCCTTAGGTCTTATTTGATGGTCCGGAAAAACTTTAGGCGATAGGGGTCCGGGGGTTTGGGACCACTCGGAAGGCGTGGGCTATAGCACACGAAAATATGGGAATCGCGCGGAATTCTAGTTTTTTGGCCGAAAAACGCAAAAAATGAGGAACGATCATGGCTGAGCGGTGACTATGGTTCCTTAAATCATATTTTATGGCCCGTAAAAATATTAGGCGATCGGGGTCCGGGGTTTCCGGGACCACTTGGAAAGCGTGGGATAGCTCACAAAAATATGGGAACCGGGCGGAATTCTAGTTTTTTGGCCGAAAAAAGCGAAAAATGAGGAACGATCATGGCGAGGTGGTGACTATGGTTCCTTAGGTCCTATTTTATGGCCCGAAAAAACTTTAGGCGATCCGTGTACGGGGGGCTCGGCCCACTCGGAAGGCGTGGGCAATAGCACACAATAATATGGTAATCGGGCGGAATTCTAGTGTTTTGGCCGAAAACTGCATAAAATGAGGAACGATCATGGCGGGGCGGTGACTATGGTTCCTTCGGTCGTATTTGATGGCTGGAAAATTTTTAGGCAATCGGGGTCCGGGGTTCCCGGGACCACTCGGAAGGCGTGGGCTATAGCGAATGAAAATATGGAATCGCGCGGAATTCTAGGTTTTTTTTCCAAAAATTACAAAAACATAGGAACGATCATGGCGGGGCGGTGACTATGGTTCCTTAGGTTGTATTTGATGGTCCGGAAAAACTTTAGGCGATAGGGGTCCGGGGGTTTGGGACCACTCGGAAGGCGTGGGCTATAGCACACGAAAATATGGGAATCGCGCGGAATTCTAGTTTTTTGGCCGAAATATGCAAACAATGAGGAACGATCACGGCAGAGCGGTGACTATGGTTCCTTAAATCATATTTTATGGCCCGTAAAAATATTAGGCGATCGGGGTCCGGGGTTCCCGGGACCACTTGGAAGGCGTGGGCTATAACACACGAAAATATGGGAATCGGGCGGAATTCTAGTTTTTTGGCCGAAAAATGCGAAAAATGAGGAACGATCATTGCGGGGCGGTGACTATGGTTCCTTAGGTCGTATTTGACGGCCCGAAAAAATTTTAGGCGATCCGAGTCCGGAAGGCCCGGCCCACTCAGAAGACGTGGGCTATTTAGCACACGAAAATATGGGAATCACGCGAAATTCTAGTTTTTTGGCCGAAAAATGCAAAAATGGGGAACGATCATGGCGGGGCGGTTATTATGGTTCCTTGGGTCGTATTTGATGGCCCGAAAAAATTTTAGGCGATCGGGGTCAGGGGGTACCGGGACCACTTGGAAGGCGTGAGCTAGCACACGAAAATATGGGAATCGGGCGGAATTCTAGTTTTTTGGCCGAAAAATGCAAAATATTAGCAACGATCATGGCGGGGCGGTGACTATGGTTCCTTAAATCATATTTTATGGCCCGTAAAAATATTAGGCGATCGGGGTCCGTGGTTCCCGGGACCACTTGGAAGGCGTGGGCTATAACACACGAAAATATGGGAATCGGGCGGAATTCTAGTTTTTTGGCCGAAAAATGCAAAAAATGAGGAACGATCATTGCGGGGCGGTGACTATGGTTACTTAGGTCGTATTTGATGGCCGAAAATTATTTTAGGCGATCCGAGTCCGGAAGGCCCAGCCCACTCGGAAGACGTGGGCTATGTAGCACACGAAAATATGGGAATCACGCGGAATTCTAGTTTTTTGGCCGAAAAATGCAAAAATGGGGAACGATCATGGTGGGGCGGTTATTATTGTTCCTTGGGTCGTATTTGATGGCCCGAAAAAATTTTAGGCGATCGGGGTCCGGGGGTACCGGGACCACTTGGAAGGCGTGCGCTAGCACACGAAAATATGGGAATCGGGCGGAATTCTAGTTTTTTGGCCAAAAAATGCAAAATATTAGCAACGATCATGGCGGGGCGGTGACTATGGTTCCTTAGGTCGTATTTGATGGCCCGAAAAAATTTTAGGCGATCCGAGTCTGGTAGGCTCGGCCCACTCGGAAGGCTTGGGCAATAACACACGAAAATATGGGAATCGGGCGGAATTCTAGTTTTTTGGACGTAAAATGCTAAAAATGAAGACCGATCATGGTGGGGTGGTGACTATGGTTCCTTAGGTCGTATTTGATGGCCCAGAAAAATATTAGGCGACCGGGGTCCGAGGTTCCCGGGACCACTTGGAAGGCGTGGGCAGTAGCACACAAAAATATGGGAATCGAGCGGAATTCTAGGTTTTTGGCCAAAAAATGCAAGAAATGAGGAACGATCATGGCGGGGCGGTGAATATGGTTCCTTAGGTCGTATTTGAAGGCCCGGAAAAATTTTAGGCGATCCGAGTCCTTGAGGCCCAACCCACTCGGAAGGCGTGGACAATAGTAGACGAAAATATGGGAATCACGCGGAATTCTAGTTTTTTGGCAGAAAAACGCAAAAAATGAGGAACGATCATGGCGGGGTGGTTACTATTGTTCCTTGGGTCTTGTTTTATGGCCCGAAAACATTTTAGGCGATCGGGGTCCGGTGGTCCCGGGACCACTTGGAAGGCGTGTGCTATAACACACGAAAAAATGGGAATCGGGAAGAATTCTAGTTTTTTGGCCGAAAAATGCAAAAAATGAGGAACGATCATGGCGGAACGGTGACTATGGTTCCTTAGGTCGTATTTGATGGCCCGGAAAAAGTTTAGGCGATCCGAGTCCGGGATACCCGGCCCACTCGGAAGGCGTGGGCTATAAGCACACGAAAATAAGGGAATCGGGCGGAATTCTAGTTTTTTGGCCGAAAAACACAAATTATGAGTAACGATCATGGCGGGGCGGTGACTATGGTTTCTTAGGTCGTATTTGATGGTCCGGAAAAATTTTAGGCGATCGGGGTCCGGGATTCCCTACCCATTGGGAAGGTGTGGGCAATTATAGCACATGAAAATATGGGAATCGTACGGAATTCTAGTTTTTTAGCTGAAAAATGCAAACAATGAGCAACGATCATGGGGGGGGAGGTGAATATGGTTCCTTAGGTCTTATTTGATGGCCCGAATAAAATTTAGATGATCCGAGTCCGGGGGGCCTGGCCCACTCGGAAGGTGTGGGCTATAGCACACGGAAATATGGGAATCGGGCGGAATTCTAGTTTTTTTGCCAGAAATCGCAATAAGTGAGGAACGATCATGGCGGGGCAGTTCCTATGGTTCCTTAGGTCGTATTTGATGGCCCAGAAAATTTTTAGGCGATCGGGGTCCGGGGATCCCGGGACCACTTGGAAAGCATGGGCTATAGCACACAAAAATATGGGAACCGGGCGGAATTCTAGTTTTTTGGCCGAAAAATGCGAAAAATGAGGAACGATCATGGCGAGGTGGTGACTATGGTTCCTTAGGTCCTATTTTATGGCCCGAAAAAACTTTAGGCGAAACGAGTACGGGGGGCTCGGCCCACTCGGAAGGCGTGGGCAATAGCACACAATAATATGGTAATCGGGCGGAATTCTAGTGTTTTGGCCGAAAACTGCATAAAATGAGGAACAATTATGGCGGGGCGATGACTATGGTTCCTTAGGTCGTATTTGATGGCTGGAAAATTTTTAGGCGATCGGGGTCCGGGGTTCCCGGGACCACTCGGAAGGCGTGGGCTATAGCAAATGAAAATATGGAATCGCGCGGAATTCTAGGTTTTTTGCCAAAAAATACAAAAACATAGGAACGATCATGGCGGGGCGGTGACTATGGTTCCTTAGGTCGTATTTGATGGTCCGGAAAAACTTTAGGCGATAGGGGTCCGGGGGTCTGGGACCACTCGGAAGACGTGGGCTATAGCACACGAAAATATGGGAATCGCGCGGAATTCTAGTTTTTTGGCCGAAAAACGCAAAAAATGAGGAACGATGATGGAAGGGAGGTGACTATGGTTCCTTAAATCATATTTTATTGCCAGTAAAAATATTAGGCGATCGGGGTTCGGGGTTCCCGGGACCACTTGGAAGGTGTGGGCTATAACACACGAAAATATGGGAATCGGGCGAAATTCTAGTTTTTTGGCCGAAAAATGTGAAAAATGAGGAACGATCATTGCGGGGCGGTGATTATGGTTCCTTAGGTCGTACTTGACAGCCTGAAAAATTTTTAGGCGATCCGAGTCCGGAAGGCCCGGCCCACTCGGAAGACGTGGCTATTTAGCACACGAAAATATGGGAATCGCGCAGAATTCTAGTTTTTTGGCCAAAAAATGCAAAAAATGAGGATAGATCATGGCAGAACGGTGACAATGCTTCCTTAGGTCGTATTTGATGGCCCGGAAAAGGTTTAGGCAATCCGAGTCTGGGAGACCCGGCCCACTCGGAAGGTGTGGGCTATAGCACACGAAAATATGGGAATCGGGCGGAATTCTAGTTTTTTGGCCGAAAAACATAAAATATGAGTAACGATCATGGCGGGGCGGTGACTATGGTTCCTTAGGTCGTATTTGATGGCCCAGAAAAATTTTAGGCGATCCGAGTCTTGTAGGCCCGGCCCACTCGGAAGGCTTGGGCAATAACACACGAAAATATGGGAATCGGGCGGAATTCTTGTTTTTTGGACGTAAAATGCAAAAAATGAGGACCAATCAGGGTGGGGCGGTGACTAGGGTACCTTAGGTCGTATTTGATGGCCCAGAAAAATATTAGGCGACCGGGGTCCGAGGTTCCCGGGACCACTTGGAAGGCGTGGGCTGTAGCACACAAAAATATGGGAATCGAGCGGAATTCTAGGTTTTTGGCCGAAAAATGCAAAAAATGAGGAACGATCATGGCGGGGCGGTGAATATGGTTCCTTAGGTCGTATTTGACGGCCCGGAAACATTTTAGGCGATTCGAGTCCTGGCGGCCCGACCCACTCGGAAGGTGTGGGCAATAGTAGACGAAAATATGGGAATCACGCGGAATTCTAGTTTTTTGGAAGAAAAACGCAAAAGATGAGGAATGATCATGGCGGGGTGGTTACTATGGTTCCTTGGGTCTTATTTTAAGGCCCAAAAAATTTTTAGGCGATCGGGGTCCGGGGGTCCCGGGACCACTTGGAAGGCGTGTGCTATAACACACGAAAATATGGGAATCGGGCAGAATTCTAGTTTTTTGGCCAAAAAATGAAAAAAATGAGGAACGATCATGGAGGAATGGTGACAATGGTTCCTTAGGTCGTATTTGATGGCCCGGAAAAAGTTTAGGCGATCCGAGTCCGGGAGACCCGGCCCACTCGGAAGGCGTGGGCTATAGCACACGAAAATATGGGAATCGGGCGGAATTCTAGTTTTTTGGCTGAAAAACAAAAAATATGAGTAACGATCATGGCGGGGCGGTGACTATGGTTTCTTAGGTCGTATTTGATGGTCCGGAAAAATTTTAGGCGATCGGGGTCCGGGATTCCCTACCCATTGGGAAGGCGTGGGCAATTATAGCACACGAAAATATGGGAATCGTACGGAATTCTAGTTATTTAGCCGAAAAATGCAAACAATGATGAACGATCATGGCGGGGAGGTGAATATGGTTCCTTGGGTCTTATTTGATGGCCCGAATAAAATTTAGATGATCCGAGTCCGGGGGGCCCGACCCACTCGGAAGGTGTGGGCTATAGCACACGAAAATATGAGAATCGGGCGGAATTCAATTTTTTTTGCCGGAAATCGCAATAAGTGAGGAACGATCATGGCGGGGTAGTTCCTATGGTTCCTTAGGTCGTATTTGATGGCCCGGAAAATTTTTAGGCGATCGGGGTCCGGGGATCCCGGCACCACTTGGAAAGCGTGGGCTATAGCACACAAAAATACGGGAACCGGGCGGAATTCTAGTATTTTGGCCGAAAAATACGAAAAATGAGGAACGATCATGGCGAGGTGGTGACTATGGTTCCTTAGGTCCTATTTTATGGCCCGAAAAAACTTTAGGCGATCCGAGTACGTGGGGCTCGGCCCACTCGGAAGGCGTGGGCAATAGCACACAATAATATGGAAATCGGGCGGAATTCTAGTGTTTTGGCCGAAAACTGCATAAAATGAGGAACGATCATGGCGGGGTGGTGACTATGGTTCCTTAGGTCGTATTTGATGGCTGGTAAATTTTTAGGCGATCGGGGTCCGGGGGTCCCGGGACCACTTGGAAGGCGTGTGCTTTAACACACGAAAATATGGGAATTGGGCAGAATTCTAGTTTTTTGGCCAAAAAATGCAAAAAATGAGGAACGATCATGGAGGAACGGTGACAATGGTTCCTTAGGTCGTATTTGATGGCCCAGAAAAAGTTTAGGCGATCCGAGTCCGGGAGACCCGGCCCACTCGGAAGGCGTGGGCTATAGCACACGAAAATATGGGAATCGGGCGGAATTCTAGTTTTTTGGCCGAAAAACACAAAATATGAGTAACGATCATGGCGGGGCGGTGACTATGGTTTCTTAGGTCGTATTTGATGGTCCGGAAAAATTTTAGGCGATCGGGGTCCGGGATTCCCTACCCATTGGGAAGGCGTGGGCAATTATAGCACACGAAAATATGGGAATCGTATGGAATTCTAGTTATTTAGCCGAAAAATGCAAACAATGAGGAACGATCATGGCGGGGAGGTGAATATGGTTCCTTAGGTCTTATTTGATGGCCCGAATAAAATTTAGATGATCCGAGTCCGGGGGGCCCGACCCACTCGGAAGGTGTGGGCTATAGCACACGAAAATATGGGAATCGGGCGGAATTCTAGTTTTTTTGCCGGAAATCGCAATAAGTGAGGAACGATCATGGCGGGGCAGTTCCTATGGTTCCTTAGGTCGTATTTGATGGCCCGGAAAAAGTTTTAGGCGATCTGGGTCCGGGGATCCCGGGACCACTTGGAAAGCGTGGGCTATAGCACACAAAAATATGGGAACCGGGCGGAATTCTTGTTTTTTGGCCGAAAAATGCAAAAAATGAGGAACGATCATGGCGAGGTGGTGACTATGGTTCCTTAGGTCCTATTTTATGGCCCAAAAAAACTTTAGGCGATCCGAGTACGTGGGGCTCGGCCCACTCGGAAGGCGTGGGCAATAGCACACAATAATATGGTAATCGGGCGGAAATTCTAGTGTTTTGGCCGAAAACTGCATAAAATGAGGAACGATCATGGCGGGGCGGTGACTATGGTTCCTTAGGTCGTATTTTATGGCTGGTAAATTTTTAGCCGATCGGGGTCCTGGGGTCCCGGGACCACTTGGAAGGCGTGTGCTATAACACACGAAAATATGGGAATCGGGCAGAATTCTAGTTTTTTGGCCAAAAAATGCAAAAAATGAGGAACGATCATGGCAGAACGGTGACAATGGTTCCTTAGGTCGTATTTGATGGCCCGGAAAAAGTTTAGGCAATCCGAGTCCGGGAGACCCGGCCCACTCGGAAGGCGTGGGCTATAGCACACGAAAATATGGGAATCGGGCATAATTCTAGTTTTTTGGCCGAAAAATACAAAATATGAGTAACGATCATGGCGGGGCGGTGACTATGGTTTCTTAGGTCGTATTTGATGGTCCGGAAAAATTTTAGGCGATCGGGGTCCGGTATTCCCTACCCTTTAGGAAGGCGTGGGCAATTATAGCACACGAAAATATGGGAATCTTACGGAATTCTAGTTATTTAGTCGAAAAATGCCAACAATGAGGAACGATCATGGCGGGGAGGTGAATATGGTTCCTTAGGTCTTATTTGATGGCCCGAATAAAATTTAGATGATCCGAGTCCGGGGGCCCGACCCACTCGGAAGGTGTGGGCTATAGCACACGAAAATATGGGAATCGGGCGGAATTCTAGTTTTTTTGCCGGAAATCGCAATAAGTGAGGAACGATCATGGCGGGGCAGTTCCTATGGTTCCTTAGGTTGTATTTGATGGCCCGGAAAATTTTTAGGCGATAGGGGTCCGGGGATCCCGGGACCACTTGGAAAGCGTGGGCTACAGCACACAAAAATGTGGGAACCGGGCGGAATTCTTGTGTTTTGGCCGAAAATGCGAAAAATGAGGAACGATCATGGCGAGGTTGTGACTATGGTTCCTTAGGTCCTATTTTATGGCCCGAAAAAACTTTAGGCGATCCGAGTACGGGGAGCTCGGCCCACTCGGAAGGAGTAGGCAATAGCACACAATAATATGGTAATCGGGCGGAATTCTAGTGTTTTGGCTGAAAACTGCATAAAACGAGGAACGATCATGGCGGGGCGGTGACTATGGTTCCTTAGATCCTATTTTATGGCCCGAAAAAACTTTAGGCGATCCGAGTACGGGGGGCTCGGCCCACTCGGAAGGCGTGGGCAATAGCACACAATAATATAGTAATTGGGGCGAAATTCTAGTGTTTTGGCCGAAAACTGCATAAAATGAGGAACGATCATTGCGGGGCGGTGACTATGGTTCCTTAGGTCGTATTTGATGGCTGGAAAGTTTTTAGGCGATCGGGGTCCGGGGTTCCCGGGACCACTCGGAAGGCGTGGGCTATAGCAAATGAAAATATGGAATCCCGCGGAATTCTAGGTTTTTTGCCAAAAAATACAAAAACATAGCAACGATCATGGCGGGGCGGTGACTATGGTTCCTTAGGTCGTATTTGATGGCCCGGAAAAACTTTAGGCGATAGGGGTCCGGGGGTCTGGGACCACTCGGAAGACGTGGGCTATAGCACACGAAAATATGGGAATCGCGCGGAATTCTAGTTTTTTGGCCGAAAAACGCAAAAAATGAGGAACGATGATGGAAGGGAGGTGACTATGGTTCCTTAAATCATATTTTATTGCCAGTAAAAATATTAGGCGATCGGGGTTCGGGGTTCCCGGGACCACTTGGAAGGTGTGGGCTATAACACACGAAAATATGGGAATCGGGCGAAATTCTAGTTTTTTGGCCGAAAAATGTGAAAAATGAGGAACGATCATTGCGGGGCGGTGATTATGGTTCCTTAGGTCGTACTTGACAGCCTGAAAAATTTTTAGGCGATCCGAGTCCGGAAGGCCCGGCCCACTCGGAAGACGTGGCTATTTAGCACACGAAAATATGGGAATCGCGCAGAATTCTAGTTTTTTGGCCAAAAAATGCAAAAAATGAGGATAGATCATGGCGGAACGGTGACAATGCTTCCTTAGGTCGTATTTGATGGCCCGGAAAAGGTTTAGGCAATCCGAGTCTGGGAGACCCGGCCCACTCGGAAGGTGTGGGCTATAGCACACGAAAATATGGGAATCGGGCGAAATTCTAGTTTTTTGGCCGAAAAACATAAAATATGAGTAACGATCATGGCGGGGCGGTGACTATGGTTCCTTAGGTCGTATTTGATGGCCCAGAAAAATTTTAGGCGATCCGAGTCTTGTAGGCCCGGCCCACTCGGAAGGCTTGGGCAATAACACATGAAAATATGGGAATCGGGCGGAATTCTTGTTTTTTGGACGTAAAATGCAAAAAATGAGGACCAATCAGGGTGGGGCGGTGACTAGGGTACCTTAGGTCGTATTTGATGGCCCAGAAAAATATTAGGCGACCGGGGTCCGAGGTTCCCGGGACCACTTGGAAGGCGTGGGCTGTAGCACACAAAAATATGGGAATCGAGCGGAATTCTAGGTTTTTGGCCGAAAAATGCAAAAAATGAGGAACGATCATGGCGGGGCGGTGAATATGGTTCCTTAGGTCGTATTTGACGGCCCGGAAAAATTTTAGGCGATTCGAGTCCTGGCGGCCCGACCCACTCGGAAGGTTTGGGCAATAGTAGACGAAAATATGGGAATCACGCGAAATTCTAGTTTTTTGGAAGAAAAACGCAAAAGATGAGGAACGATCATGGCGGGGTGGTTACTATGGTTCCTTGGGTCTTATTTTAAGGCCCAAAAAATTTTTAGGCGATCGGGGTCCGGGGGTCCCGGGACCACTTGGAAGGCATGTGCTATAACACACGAAAATATGGGAATCGGGCAGAATTCTAGTTTTTTGGCCAAAAAATGAAAAAAATGAGGAACGATCATGGAGGAATGGTGACAATGGTTCCTTAGGTCGTATTTGATGGCCCGGAAAAAGTTTAGGCGATCCGAGTCCGGGAGACCCGGCCCACTCGGAAGGCGTGGGCTATAGCACACGAAAATATGGGAATCGGGCGGAATTCTAGTTTTTTGGCTGAAAAACAAAAAATATGAGTAACGATCATGGCGGGGCGGTGACTATGGTTTCTTAGGTCGTATTTGATGGTCCGAAAAAATTTTAGGCGATCGGGGTCCGGGATTCCCTACCCATTGGGAAGGCGTGGGCAATTATAGCACACGAAAATATGGGAATCGTACGGAATTCTAGTTATTTAGCTGAAAAATGCAAACAATGATGAACGATCATGGCGGGGAGGTGAATATGGTTCCTTAGGTCTTATTTGATGGCCCGAATAAAATTTAGATGATCCGAGTCCGGGGGGCCCGACCCACTCGGAAGGTGTGGGCTATAGCACACGAAAATATGGGAATCGGGCGGAATTCAATTTTTTTTGCCGGAAATCGCAATAAGTGAGGAACGATCATGGCGGGGTAGTTCCTATGGTTCCTTAGGTCGTATTTGATGGCCCGGAAAATTTTTAGGCGATCGGGGTCCGGGGATCCCGGCACCACTTGGAAAGCGTGGGCTATAGCACACAAAAATATGGGAACCGGGCGGAATTCTAGTATTTTGGCCGAAAAATGCGAAAAATGAGGAACGATCATGGCGAGGTGGTGACTATGGTTCCTTAGGTCCTATTTTATGGCCCGAAAAAACTTTAGGCGATCCGAGTACGTGGGGCTCGGCCCACTCGGAAGGCGTGGGCAATAGCACACAATAATATGGAAATCGGGCGGAATTCTAGTGTTTTGGCCGAAAACTGCATAAAATGAGGAACGATCATGGCGGGGTGGTGACTATGGTTCCTTAGGTCATATTTGATGGCTGGTAAATTTTTAGGCGATCGGGGTCCGGGGGTCCCGGGACCACTTGGAAGGCGTGTGCTTTAACACACGAAAATATGGGAATTGGGCAGAATTCTAGTTTTTTGGCCAAAAAATGCAAAAAATGAGGAACGATCATGGCGGAACTGTGACAATGGTTCCTTAGGTCGTATTTGATGGCCCGGAAAAAGTTTAGGCGATCCGAGTCCGGGAGACCCGGCCCACTCGGAAGGCGTGGGCTATAGCACACGAAAATATGGGAATCGGGCGGAATTCTAGTTTTTTGGCCGAAAAACACAAAATATGAGTAACGATCATGGCGGGGCGGTGACTATGGTTTCTTAGGTCGTATTTGATGGTCCGGAAAAATTTTAGGCGATCGGGGTCCGGGATTCCCTACCCATTGGGAAGGCGTGGGCAATTATAGCACACGAAAATATGGGAATCGTATGGAATTCTAGTTATTTAGCCGAAAAATGCAAACAATGAGGAACGATCATGGCGGGGAGGTGAATATGGTTCCTTAGGTCTTATTTGATGGCCCGAATAAAATTTAGATGATCCGAGTCCGGGGGCCCGACCCACTCGGAAGGTGTGGGCTATAGCACACGAAAATATGGGAATCGGGCGGAATTCTAGTTTTTTTGCCGGAAATCGCAATAAGTGAGGAACGATCATGGCGGGGCAGTTCCTATGGTTCCTTAGGTCATATTTGATGGCCCGGAAAAGTTTTAGGCGATCTGGGTCCGGGGATCCCGGGACCACTTGGAAAGCGTGGGCTATAGCACACAAAAATATGGGAACCGGGCGGAATTCTTGTTTTTTGGCCGAAAAATGCAAAAAATGAGGAACGATCATGGCGAGGTGGTGACTATGGTTCCTTAGGTCCTATTTTATGGCCCAAAAAAACTTTAGGCGATCCGAGTACGTGGGGCTCGGCCCACTCGGAAGGCGTGGGCAATAGCACACAATAATATGGTAATCGGGCGGAATTCTAGTGTTTTGGCCGAAAACTGCATAAAATGAGGAACGATCATGGCGGGGCGGTGACTATGGTTCCTTAGGTCGTATTTTATGGCTGGTAAATTTTTAGCCGATCGGGGTCCTGGGGTCCCGGGACCACTTGGAAGGCGTGTGCTATAACACACGAAAATATGGGAATCGGGCAGAATTCTAGTTTTTTGGCCAAAAAATGCAAAAAATGAGGAACGATCATGGCGGAACGGTGACAATGGTTCCTTAGGTCGTATTTGATGGCCCGGAAAAAGTTTAGGCAATCCGAGTCCGGGAGACCCGGCCCACTCGGAAGGCGTGGGCTATAGCACACGAAAATATGGGAATCGGGCATAATTCTAGTTTTTTGGCCGAAAAATACAAAATATGAGTAACGATCATGGCGGGGCGGTGACTATGGTTTCTTAGGTCGTATTTGATGGTCCGGAAAAATTTTAGGCGATCGGGGTCCGGTATTCCCTACCCTTTAGGAAGGCGTGGGCAATTATAGCACACGAAAATATGGGAATCTTACGGAATTCTAGTTATTTAGTCGAAAAATGCCAACAATGAGGAACGATCATGGCGGGGAGGTGAATATGGTTCCTTAGGTCTTATTTGATGGCCCGAATAAAATTTAGATGATCCGAGTCCGGGGGCCCGACCCACTCGGAAGGTGTGGGCTATAGCACACGAAAATATGGGAATCGGGCGGAATTCTAGTTTTTTTGCCGGAAATCGCAATAAGTGAGGAACGATCATGGCGGGGCAGTTCCTATGGTTCCTTAGGTTGTATTTGATGGCCCGGAAAATTTTTAGGCGATAGGGGTCCGGGGATCCCGGGACCACTTGGAAAGCGTGGGCTACAACACACAAAAATGTGGGAACCGGGCGGAATTCTTGTGTTTTGGCCGAAAATGCGAAAAATGAGGAACGATCATGGCGAGGTTGTGACTATGGTTCCTTAGGTCCTATTTTATGGCCCGAAAAAACTTTAGGCGATCCGAGTACGGGGAGCTCGGCCCACTCGGAAGGAGTAGGCAATAGCACACAATAATATGGTAATCGGGCGGAATTCTAGTGTTTTGGCTGAAAACTGCATAAAACGAGGAACGATCATGGCGGGGCGGTGACTATGGTTCCTTAGATCCTATTTTATGGCCCGAAAAAACTTTAGGCGATCCGAGTACGGGGGGCTCGGCCCACTCGGAAGGCGTGGGCAATAGCACACAATAATATAGTAATTGGGGCGAAATTCTAGTGTTTTGGCCGAAAACTGCATAAAATGAGGAACGATCATTGCGGGGCGGTGACTATGGTTCCTTAGGTCGTATTTGATGGCTGGAAAGTTTTTAGGCGATCGGGGTCCGGGGTTCCCGGGACCACTCGGAAGGCGTGGGCTATAGCAAATGAAAATATGGAATCCCGCGGAATTCTAGGTTTTTTGCCAAAAAATACAAAAACATAGCAACGATCATGGCGGGGCGGTGACTATGGTTCCTTAGGTCGTATTTGATGGCCCGGAAAATTTTTAGGCGATCCGAGTCTGGTAGGCCCGGCCCACTCGGAAGGCTTGGGCAATAACACACGAAAATATGGGAATCGGGCAGAATTCTAGTTTTTTGGACGTAAAATGCAAAATATGAAGACCGATCATGGTGGGGCGGTGACTATGGTTCCTTAGGTCATATTTGATGGCCCAGAAAAATATTAGGCGACCGGGGTCCAAGGTTCCCGGGACCACTTGGAAGGCGTGGGCTGTAGCACACAAAAATATGGAAATCGAGCGGAATTCTGGGTTTTTGGCCGAAAAATGCAAAAAATGAGGAACGATCATGGCGGGGTGGTGAATATGGTTCCTTAGGTCGTATTTGATGGCCCGTAAAATTTTTAGGCGATCCGAGTCATGGAGGCCCGACCCACTCGGAAGGCGTGGACAATAGTAGACGAAAATATGGGAATCACGCGAAATTTTAGTTTTTTGGCAGAAAAACGCAAAAAATGAGGAACGATCATGCCGAGGTGGTTACTATGGTTCCTTGGGTCTTATTTTATGGCCTGAAAAAATTTTAGGCGATCGGGGTCCGGGGGTCCCGGGACCACTTGGAAGGCGTGTGCTATAACACACGAAAATATGGGAATCGGGCGGAATTCTAGTTTTTTTGCCGGAAATCGCAATAAGTGAGGAACGATCATGGCGGGGCAGTTCCTATGGTTCCTTAGGTCGTATTTGATGACCCGGAAAATTTTTAGGCGATCTGGGTCCGGGGATCCCGGGACCACTTGGAAAGCGTGGGCTATAGCACACAAACATATGAGAACCGGGCGGAATTCTAGTTTTTTGGCCGAAAAATGCGAAAAATGAGGAATGATCATGGCGAGGTGGTGACTATGGTTCCTTAGGTCCTATTTTATGGCCCGAAAAAACTTTAGGCCATCCGAGTACGTGGGGCTCGGCCCACTCGGAAGGCGTGGGCAATAGTACACAATAATATGGTAATCGGGCGGAATTCTAGTGTTTTGGCAGAAAAATGCAAAAAATGAGGAACGATCATGGCGGGGCGGTGACTATGGTTCCTTAGGTCGTATTTGATGGCTGGTAAATTTTTAGGCGATCAGGGTCCGGGGGTCCCGGGACCACTTGGAAGGCGTGTGCTATAACACACGAAAATATGGGAATCGGGCAGAATTCTAGTTTTTTGGCAAAAAAATGCAAAAAATGAGGAACGATCATGGCGGAACGGTGAAAATGGTTCCTTAGGTCGTATTTGATGGCCCGGAAAAAGTTTAGGCGATCCGAGTCCGGGAGACCCGGCCCACTCGGAAGGCGTGGGCTATAGCACACGAAAATATGGGAATCGGGCGGAATTCTAGTTTTTTGGCCGAAAAACACAAAATATGAGTAACGATCATGGCGGGGTGGTGACTATGGTTTCTTAGGTCGTATTTGATGGTCCGGAAAATTTTTTGGCGATCGGGGTCCGGGATTCCCTACCCTTTGGGAAGGCGTGGGCAATTATAGCACACAAAAATATGGGAATCGTACGGAATTCTAGTTATTTAGCCGAAAAATGCCAACAATGAGGAACAATCATGGCGGGGAGGTGAATATGGTTCCTTAGGTCTTATTTGATGGCCCGAATAAAATTTAGATGATCCAAGTCCGGGGGGCCCGACCCACTCGGAAGGTGTGGGCTATAGCACACGAAAATATGGGAATCGGGCGGAATTCTAGTTTTTTTGCCGGAAATCGCAATAAGTGAGGAACGATCATGGCGGGGCAGTTCCAATGGTTCCTTAGGTCGTATTTGATGGCCCGGAAAATTTTTAGGCGATCGGGGTCCGGGGATCCCGGGACCACTTGGAAAGCGTGGGCTATAGCACACAAAAATATGGGAACCGGGCGGAATTCTAGTTTTTTGGCCGAAAAATGCGAAAAATGAGGAACGATCATGGCGAGGTGGTGACTATGGTTCCTTAGGTCCTATCTTATGGCCCGAAAAAACTTTAGGCGATCCGAGTACGGGGGGCTCGGCCCACTCGGAAGGCGTGGGCAATAGCACACAATAATATGGTAATCGGGCGGAATTCTAGTGTTTTGGCTGAAAACTGCATAAAACGAGGAACGATCATGGCGGGGCGGTGACTATGGTTCCTTAGGTCCTATTTTATGGCCCGAAAAAACTTTAGGCGATCCGAGTATGGGGGGCTCGGCCCACTCGGAAGGCGTGGGCAACAACACACAATAATATAGTAATTGGGGCGAAATTCTAGTGTTTTGGCCGAAAACTGCATAAAATGAGGAACGATCATTGCGGGGCGGTGACTATGGTTCCTTAGGTCATATTTGATGGCTGGAAAGTTTTTAGGCGATCGGGGTCCGGGGTTCCCGGGACCACTCGGAAGGTGTGGGCTATAGCAAATGAAAATATGGAATCGCGCGGAATTCTAGGTTTTTTGCCAAAAAATACAAAAATATAGGAACGATCATGGCGGGGCGGTGTATATGGTTCCTTAGGTCGTATTTGATGGTCCGGAAAAACTTTAGGCGATAGGGGTCCGGGGGTCTGGGACCACTCGGAAGACGTGGGCTATAGCACACAAAAATTTGGGAATCGCGCGGAATCGTGCGGAATTCTAGTTTTTTAGCCGAAAAATGCAAACAATGAGGAACAATCATGGCGGGGAGGTGAATATGGTTCCTTAGGTCTTATTTGATGGCCCGAATAAAATTTAGATGATCCGAGCCCGGGGGCCCGGCCCACTCGGAAGATCGGGGCTATAGCACACGAAAATATGGGAATCGGGCGGAATTCTAGTTTTTTTGTCGGAAATCGCAATAATTGAGGAACGAACATGGCGGGGCAGTTCCTATGGTTCCTTAGGTCGTATTTGATGGCCCGAAAAAATTTTAGGCGATCAGGGTCCGGGGATCCTGGGACCACTTGGAAAGCGTGGGCTATAGCACACAAAAATATGGGAACCGGGCGGAATTCTAGTTTCTTGGTCGAAAAATGCAAAAAATGAGGAACGATCCTGGCGAGGTGGTGACTATGGTTCCTTAGGTCCTATTTTATGGCCCGAAAAAACTTTAGGCGATCCGAGTACGGGGGGCTCGGCCCACTCGGAAGGCGTGGGCAATAGCACACAATAATATGGTAATCGGGCGGAATTCTAGTGTTTTGGCCGAAAACTGCATAAAATGAGGAACGATCATGGCGGGGCAGTGACTATGGTTCCTTAGGTCATATTTGATGGCTGGAAATTTTTTAGGCGATCGGGGTCAGGGGTTCCCGGGACCACTCGGAAGGCGTGGGCTATAGCAAATGAAAATATGGAATCGCGCGGAATTCTAGGTTTTTTGCCAAAAAATACAAAAATATAGGAACGATCATGGCGGGGCGGTGACTATGGTTTCCTTAGGTCGTATTTGATGGTCCAGAAAAACTTTAGGCGATAGGGGTCCGGGGGTCTGGGACCACTCGGAAGACGTGGGCTATAGCACACAAAAATTTGGGAATCGCGCGGAATTCTAGTTTTTTGGTCGAAAAACGCAAAAAATGAGGAACGATGATGGTAGGGAGGTGACTATGGTTCGTTAAATCATATTTTATGGCCCGTAAAAATATTAGGTGATCGGGGTCCGGGGTTCCCGGGACCACTTGGAAGGCGTGGGCTATAACACACGAAAATATGGGAATCGGGCGAAATTCTAGTTTTTTGGCCGAAAAATGCGAAAAATGAGGAACGATCATTGCGGGGCGGTGACTATGGTTCCTTAGGTCGTATTTGATGACCCGAAAAAATTTTAGGCGATCCGAGTCCGGAAGGCCCGGCCCACTCGGAAGACGTGGGCTATTTAGCACACGAAAATATGGGAATCACGCGGAATTCTAGTTTTTTGGCCGAAAAATGAAAAAATGGGGAACGATCATGGCGGGGCGGTTATTATGGTTCCTTGGGTCGTATTTGATGGCCCGGAAAAATTTTAGGCGATCGGGGTCCGGGGGTACCGGGACCACTTGAAGGCGTGAGCTATAGCACACGAAAATATGGGAATCGGGCGGAATTCTAGTTTTTTGGCCGAAAAATGCAAAATATTAGCAACGATCATGGCGGGGCGGTGACTATGGTTCCTTAGGTCGTATTTGATGGCCCGAAAAATTTTTAGGCGATCCGAGTCTGGTAGGCCCGGCCCACTCGGAAGGCTTGTGCAATAACACACGAAAATATGGGAATCGGGCGGAATTCTAGTTTTTTGGACGTAAAATGCAAAAAATGAAGACCGATCATGGTGGGGCGGTGACTATGGTTCCTTAGGTCGTATTTGATGGCCCAGAAAAATATTAGGCGACCGGGGTCCGAGGTTCCAAGGACCACTTGGAAGGCGTGGGCTGTAGCACACAAAAATATGGGAATCGAGCGGAATTCTAGGATTTTGGCCGAAAAATGCAAAAAATGAGGAAGGATCATGGCGGGGCGGTGAATATGGTTCCTTAGGTCGTATTTGAAGGCCTGGAAAAAATTTAGGCGATCCGAGTCCTGGAGGCCCGACCCACTCGGAAGGCGTGGACAATAGTAGACGAAAATATGGGAATCACGCGAAATTCTAGTTTTTTGGCAGAAAAACGCAAAAAATGAGGAACGATCATGGCGGGGTGGTTACTATGGTTCCTTGGGTGTTATTTTATGGCCCGAAAATTTTTTATCCGATCGGGGTCCGGGGGTCCCGGGACCACTTGGAAGGCGTGTGCTATAACACACGAAAATATGGGAATTGGGCAGAATTCTAGTTTTTTGGCCGAAAAATGCAAAAAATGAGGAACGATCATGGCGGAATGGTGACTATGGTTCCTTAGGTCGTATTTGATGGCCTGGAAAAAGTTTAGGCGATCCGAGTCCGGGATACCCGGCCCACTCGGAAGGCGTGGGCTATAGCACACGAAAATATGGGAATCGGGCAGAATTCTAGTTTTTTGGCCGAAAAACACAAAATATGAGTAACGATCATGGCGGGGCGGTGACTATGGTTTCTTAGGTCGTATTTGATGGTCCGGAAAAATTTTAGGCGATCGTGGTTCGGGATTCCCTACCCATTGGGAAGGCGTGGGCAATTATAGCACACGAAAATATGGGAATCGTACGGAATTCTAGTTTTTAGCCATAAAATGCAAACAATGAGGAACGATCATGGCGGGGAGGTGAATATGGTTCCTTAGATCTTATTTGATGGCCCGAATAAAATTTAGATGATCCGAGTCCGGGGGGCCCGGCCCACTTGGAAGGTGTGGGATATAGCACACGGAAATATGGGAATCGGGCGGTATTCTAGTTTTTTTGCCGGAAATCGCAATAAGTGAGGAAAGATCATGGCGGGGCAGTTTCTATGGTTCCTTAGGTCGTATTTGATTGCCCGGAAAAATTTTAGGCGATAGGGATCCCGAGACCACTTGGAAAGCGTGGGCTATAACACACAAAAATATGGGAACCGGGCGGAATTCTAGTTTTTTGGCCGAAAAATGCGAAAAATGAGGAACGATCATGGCGAGGTGGTGACTATGGTTCCTTAGGTCCTATTTTATGGCCTGAAAAAACTTTAGGCGATCCGCGTACGGGGGGCTCGGCCCACTCGGAAGGCGTGGGCAATAGCACACAATAATATGGTAATCGGGCGGAATTCTAGTATTTTGGCCGAAAACTGCATAAAATGAGGAACGATCATGGCGGGGCGGTGACTATGGTTCCTTAGGTCGTATTTGATGGCTGGAAAAGTTTTAGGCGATCGGGGTCCGGGGTTCCCGGGACCACTCAGAAGGCGTAGGCTATAGCAAATGAAAATATGGAATCGCGCGGAATTCTAGGTTTTTTGCCAAAAAATACAAAAATATAGGAACGATCATGGCGGGGCGGTGACTATGGTTCCTTAGGTCGTATTTGATGGTTCGGAAAAACTTTAGGCGATAGGGCCCCGGGGGTCTGGGACCACTCGGAAGACGTGGGCTATAGCACACGAAAATATGGGAATCGCGCGGAATTGTAGTTTTTTGGACGAAAAACGCAAAAAATGAGGAACGATGATGGTAGGGAGGTGACTATGGTTCCTTAAATCATATTTTATGGCCCGTAAAAATATTAGGCGATCGGGGTCCGGGGTTCCCGGGACCACTTGGAAGGCGTGAGCTATATTTTATGGCCCGGAAAAATTTTGGGCAATCCGAGTCTGGCAATCCGAGCTTGGGGAATAACTCACGAAAATATGGGAATCGGGCGGAATTCTAGTTTTTTGGACGTAAAATGCAAAAAATGAGGACCGATCATGGTAGGGCGGTGACTATGGTTCCTTAGGTCGTATTTGATGGCCCAGAAAAATATTAGGCGACCGGGGTCCGAGGTTCCCGGGACCACTTGGAAGGCGTGGGCTGTAGCACACAAAAATATGGGAATCGAGCGGAATTCTAGGTTTTTGGCCGAAAAATGCAAAAAATGAGGAACGATCATGGAGGGGCAGTGAATATGGTTCCTTAGGTCGTATTTGATTGCCCGGAAAAATTTAAGGCGATCCGAGTCCTGGAGGCCCGACTCACTCGGAAGGCGTGTGCAATAGTAGACGAAAATATGGGAATCACGCGGAATTCTAGTTTTTTGGCAGAAAAATGCAAAAAATGAGGAACGATCATGGCGGGGTGGTTACTATGGTTCCTTGGGTCTTATTTTATGGCCCGAAAAATTTTAGGCGATCGAGGTCCGGGGGTCCCGGGACCACTTGGAAAGGCGTGTGCTATAACACACGAAAATATGGGAATCGGGCAGAATTCTAGTTTTTTGGCCGAAAAATGCAAAAAATGAGGAACGATCATGGCGGAATGGTGACTATGGTTCCTTAGGTCGTATTTGATGGCCCGGAAAAAGTTTAGGCGATCCGAGTCCGGGATACCCGGCCCACTCGGAAGGCGTGGGCTATAGCACTCGAAAATATGGGAATCGGGCGGAATTCTAGTTTTTTGGCCGAAAAACACAAAATATGAGTAACGATCATGGCGGGGCGGTGACTATGGTTTCTTAGGTCATATTTGATGGTCCGGAAAAATTTTTGGCGATCGGGGTCCGGGATTCCCGACCCATTGGGAAGGCGTGGGCAATTATAGCACACGAAAATATGGGAATCGTACGGAATTCTAGTTTTTTAGCCGAAAAATGCAAACAATGAGGAACGATCATGGAGGGGAGGTGAATATGGTTCCTTAGGTCTTATTTGATGGCCCGAATAAAATTTAGATGATCCGAGTCCGGAGGGCCCGGCCCACTCGGAAGGTGTGGGCTATAGCACACGAAAATATGGGAATCGGGCGGAATTCTAGTTTTTTTGACGGAAATCGCAATAAGTGAGGAACGATCATGGCGGGGGCAGTTCCTATGGTTCCTTAGGTCGTATTTGATGGCCCAGAAAAATTTTAGGCGATCGGGGTCCGGGGATCCCGGGACCACTTGGAAAGCGTGGGCTATAGCACACAAAAATATGGGAACCGGGCGGAATTCTAGTTTTTTGGCCGAAAAATACGAAAAATGAGGAACGATCATGGCGAGGTGGTGCTTATGGTTCCTTAGGTCCTATTTTATGGCCCGAAAAAACTTTAGGCGATCCGAGTACGGGGGGCTCGGCCCACTCGGAAGGCGTGGGCAATAGCACACAATAATATGGTAATCGGGCGAAATTCTAGTGTTTTGGCCGAAAACTGCATAAAATGAGGAACGATCATGGCGGGGCGGTGACTATGGTTCCTTAGGTCGTATTTGATGGCTGGAAAATTTTTAGGCGATCGGGGTCCGGGGTTCCCGGGACCACTCGGAGGGCGTGGGCTATAGCAAATGAAAATATGGAATCGCGCGGAATTCTAGGTTTTTTGCCAAAAAATTCAAAATCATAGGAACGATCATGGCGGGGCGGTGACTATGGTTCCTTAGGTCGTATTTGATGGTCCGGAAAAACTTTAGGAGATAGGGGTCCGGGGGTCTGGGACAACTCGGAAGGCGTGGGCTATAGCACACGAAAATATGGGAATCGCGCGAAATTCTACTTTTTTGGCCGAAAAACGCAAAAAATGTGGAACGATCAAGGCAGGGCGGTGACTATGGTTCCTTAAATAATATTTTATGGCCCGTAAATATATTAGGCGATCGGGGTCCGGGGTTCCCGGGACCACGTGGAAGGCGTGGGCTATAACACACGAAAATATGGGAATCAGGCGGAATTCTAGTTTTTTGGCCGAAAAATGCAAAAAATGAGGAACGATGATGGCAGGGAGGTGACTATGGTTCCTTAAATCATATTTTATGGCCCATAAAAATATTAGGCGATCGGGGTCCGGGGTTCCCGGGACCACTTGGAAGGCGTGGGCTATAATACACGAAAATATGGGAATCGGGCGGAATTCTAGTTTTTTGGCCGAAAAATGCGAAAAATGAGGAACGATCATTGCGGGGCGGTGACTATGGTTCCTTAGGTCGTATTTGACGGCTCGAAAAAATTTTAGGCCATCCGAGTCCGGAAGGCCCGGCCCACTCGGAAGACGTGGGCTATTTAGCACACGAAAATATGGGAATCACGCGGAATTCTAGTTTTTTTGTCGAAAAATGCAAAAATGGGGAACGATCATGGCGGGGCGGTTATTATGGTTCCTTGGGTCGTATTTGATGGACCGGAAAACTTTTAGGCGATCGGGGTCCGGGGGTACCGGGACCACTTGGAAGGCGAGAGCTATAACACACGAAAATATGGGAATCGGGCGGAATTCTAGTTTTTTTGGCCGAAAAAATGCAAATTATTAGCAACGATCATGGCGGGGCGATGTCTATGGTTCCTTAGGTCGTATTTAATGGCCCAGAAAAATTTTAGGCGATCCGAGTCTGGTAGGCCCGGCCCACTCGGAAGGCTTGGGCAATAACACACGAAAATATGGGAATCGGGCGGAATTCTAGTTTTTTGGAAGTAAAATGCAAAAAATGAGGACCAATCATGGTGGGGCGGTGACTATGGTTCCTTAGGTCGTATTTGATGGCCCAGAAAAATATTAGGCGGCTGGGGTCCGAGGTTCCCGGGACCACTTGGAAGGCGTGGGCAGTAGCACACAAAAATATGGGAATCGAGCGGAATTCTAGGTTTTTGGACGAAAAATGCAAAAAATGAGGAACGATCATGGCGGGGCGGTGAATATGGTTCCTTAGGACGTATTTGATGGCCCGGAAAAATTTTAGGCGATCCCAGTCCTGGAGGCCCGACCCACTCGGAAGGCGTGGGCAATAGTAGACGAAAATATGGGAATCACGCGGAATTCTTGTTTTTTGGCAGAAAAACGCAAAAAATGAGGAACGATCATGGCGGGGTGGTTACTATGGTTCCTTGGGTCATATTTTATGGCCCGAAAAAATTTTAGGCGATCGGGGTCCGGGGGTCCCGGGACCACTTGGAAGGCGTGTGCTAAAACACATGAAAATATGGGAATCGGGCAGAATTCTAGTTTTTTGGCCGAAAAATGCAAAAAATGAGGAACGATTATGGCGGAACGGTGACTATGGTTCCTTAGGTCGTATTTGATGGCCCGGAAAAAGTTTAGGCGATCAGAGTCCGGGAGACCCGGCCCACTCGGAAGGCGTGGGCTATAGCACACGAAAATATGGGAATCGGGCGAAATTCTAGTTTTTTGGCCGAAAAACACAAAATATGAGTAACGATCATGGCGAGGCGGTGACTATGGTTTCTTATGTCGTATTTGATGGTCCGAAAAATTTTTAGGCAATCGGGGTCCGGGATTCCCTACCCATTGGGAAGGCGTGGGCAATTATAGCACACGAAAATATGGGAATCGTGCGGAATTCTAGTTTTTTAGCCGAAAAATGCAAACAATGAGGAACGATCATGGCGGGGAGGTGAATATGGTTCCTTAGGTCTTATTTGATGGCCCGAATAAAATTTAGATGATCCGAGCCCGGGGGCCCGGCCCACTCGGAAGATCTGGGCTATAGCACACGAAAATATGGGAATCGGGCGGAATTCTAGTTTTTTTGCCGGAAATCGCAATAAGTGAGGAACGATCATGGCGGGGCAGTTCCTATGGTTCCTTAGGTCGAATTTGATGGCCCGGAAAAATTGTAGGCGATCGGGGTCCAGGGATCCCGGGACCACTTGGAAAGCGTGGGCTATAGCATACAAAAATATGGGAACCGAGCGGAATTCTAGTTTTTTCGCCGAAAAATGCAAAAACTGAGGAAGGATCATGGCGAGGTGGTGACTATGGTTCCTTAGGTCCTATTTTATGGCCCGAAAAAACTTTAGGCGATCCGAGTACGGGGGGCTAGGCCCACTCGGAAGGCTTGGGCAATAACACACGAAAATATGGGAATCATGCGGAATTCTAGTTTTTTGGACGTAAAATGCAAAACATGAGGACCGATCATGGTGGGGCTGTGACTATGGTTCCTTAGGTCGTATTTAATGGCCCGGAAAAATTTTAGGCGATCCGAGTCTGGTAGGCCCGGCCCACTCGGAAGGCTTGGGCAATAACACACGAAAATATGGGAATCGGGCGGAATTCTAGTTTTTTGGACGGTAAATGCAAAAAATGAGGACCGATCATGGTGGGGCGGTGACTATGGTTCCTTAGGTCATATTTGATGGTCCGGAAAAACTTTAGACGATAGGGGTCCGGGGGTCTGGGACCACTCGGAAGGCGTGGGCTATAGCATACGAAAATATGGGAATCGCGCGGAATTCTAGTTTTTTGGCCGAAAAACACAAAAAAATGAAGAACGATCATGGCAGGGCGGTGACTATGGTTCCTTAAATCATATTTTATGGCCCGTAAAAATATTATGCGATCGGGGTCCGGGGTTCCCGGGACCACTTGGAAGGCGTGGGCTATAACACACGAAAATATGGGAATCGGGCGGAATTCTGGTTATTTGGCCGAAAAATGCAAAAAATAAAGAACGATCATGGCTGGGCAGTGACTATGGTTCCTTAGGTCGTATTTGACGTCCCGAAAAATTTTTAGGCGATCCGAGTCTGGTAGGCCCGGCCCACTCGGAAGACTTGGGCAATAACACACGAAAATATAAGAATCGGGCGGAATTCTAGTTTTGTGGACGTAAAATGCAAAAAATGAGGACCGATCATGGTGGGGCGGTGACTATGGTTCCTTAGGTCGTATTTGATGGCCAAGAAAAATATTAGGCGACCGAGGTCCGGGGTTCCCGGGACCACTTGGAAGGCGTGGGTTGTAGCACACAAAAATATGGGAATCGAGCGGAATTCTAGGTTTTTGGCCGAAAAATGCAAAAAATGAGGAACGATCATGGCGGGGCGGTGAATATGGTTTCTTAGGTCGTATTTGATGGCCCGGAAAAATTTTAGGTGATCCGAGTCCTGGAGGCCTGACCCACTCGGAAGGCGTGAGAAATAGTAGACGAAAATATGGGAATCACGCGAAATTCTAGTTTTTTGGCAGAAAAACGCAAAAAATGAGGAACGATCATGGCGGGGTGGTTACTATGGTTCCTTGGGTCGTATTTTAAGTCCTGAAATTTTTTTAGGCGATCGGGGTCCCGGGACCACTTGGAAGGCGTGTGCTATATAACACACGAAAATATGGGAATCAGGCAGAAATCTAGTTTTTTGGCCGAAAAATGCAAAAAATGAGGAACGATCATGGCGGAACGGTGACTATGGTTCCTTAGGTCGTATTTGATGGCCCGGAAAAAGTTTAGGCGATCCTAGTCCGGGAGACCCGGCCCACTCGGAAGGCGTGGGCTATAGCACATGAAAATATGAGAATCGGGCGGAATTCTAGTTTTTTGGCCGAAAAACACAAAATATGAGTAATGATCATGGCGGGGCGGTGACTATGGTTTCTTAGGTCATATTTGATAGTCCGAAAAAATTTTAGGCGATCGGGGTCCGGGATTCCCTACCCATTGGGAAGGCGTGGGCAATTATAGCACACGAAAATATGGGAATCGTACGGAATTCTAGTTTTTTAGCCGAAAAATGAAAACAATGAGGAACAATCATGGCGGGGAGGTGAATATGGCTCCTTAGGTATTATTTGATGGCCCGAATAAAATTTAGATGATCCGAGTCCGGGGGAGCCGGCCCACTCGGATGGTGTGGGCTATAGCACACGAAAATATGGGAATCGGGCGGAATTCTAGTTTTTTTGCCGGAAATCGCAATAAGTGAGGAACGAACATGGCGGGGCAGTTCCTATGGTTCCTTAGGTCGTATTTGATGGCCCGAAAAAATTTTAGGCGATCGGGGTCCGGGGATCCTAGGACCACTTGGAAAGCGTGGGCTATAGCACACAAAAATATGGGAACCGGGCGGAATTCTAGTTTTTTGGCCGAAAAATGCGAAAAATGAGGAACGATCATGGCGAGGTGGTGACTATGGTTCCTTAGGTCCTATTTTATGGCCCGAAAAAACTTTAGGCGATCCGAGTACGGGGGGCTCGGCCCACTCGGAAGGCTTGGGCAATAACACACGAAAATATGGTAATCAGGCGGAATTCTAGTGTTTTGGCCGAAAACTGCATAAAATGAGGAACAATCATGGCGGGGCGGTGACTATGGTTCCTTAGGTCGTATTTGATGGCTGGAAATTTTTTAGGCGATCGGGGTCAGGGGTTCCCGGGACCACTCGGAAGGCGTGGGCTATAGCAAATGAAAATATGGAATCGCGAGGAATTCTAGGTTTTTTGCCAAAAAGTACAAAAACATAGGAACGATCATGGCGGGGCGGTGACTATGGTTCCTTAGGTCGTATTTGATGGTCCGGAAAAACTTTAGGCGATAGGGGTCCGGGGGTCTGGGACCACTCGGAAGGCGTGGGCTATAGCACCCAAAAATATGGGAATCGAGCGGAATTATAGGTTTTTGGCCGAAAAATGCAAAAAATGAGGAACGATCATGGCGGGGCGGTGAATATGGTTTCTGAGGTCGTATTTGATGGCCCGGAAAAATTTTAGGTGATCCGAGTCCTGGAGGCCCGACCCACTCGGAAGGCATGGGCAATAGTAGACGAAAATAAGGGAATCACGCGAAATTCTAGTTTTTTGGCAGAAAAACGCAAAGAATGAGGAACGATCATGGCGGGGTGGTTACTATGGTTCCTTGGGTCGTATTTTAAGGCCCGAAATTTTTTTAGGCGATCGGGGTCCCGGGGTCCCGGGACCACTTGGAAGGCGTGTGCTATATAACACACGAAAATATGGGAATCGGGCAGAATTCTAGTTTTTTGGCCGAAAAGTGCAAAAAATGAGGAACGATCATGGCGGAACGGTGACTATGGTTCCTTAGGTCATATTTGATGGCCCAGAAAAAGTTTAGGCGAATCGAGTCCGGAAGACCCGGCCCACTCGGAAGGCGTGGGCTATAGCACACGAAAATATGAGAATCGGGCGGAATTCTAGTTTTTTGGCCGAAAAACACAAAATATGAGTAATGATCATGGCGGGGCGGTGACTATGGTTTCTTAGGTCGTATTTGATGGTCCGCAAAAATTTTAGGCGATCGGGGTCCGGGATTCCCTACCCATTGGGAAGGCGTGGGCAATTATAGCACACGAAAATATGGGAATCGTACGGAATTCTAGTTTTTAGCCGAAAAATGCAAACAATGAGGAACAATCATGGCGGGGAGGTGAATATGGTTCCTTAGGTCTTATTTGATGGCCCGAATAAAATTTCGATGATCCGAGTCCGGGGGGCTCGGCCCACTCGGATGGTGTGGGCTATAGCACACGAAAATATGGGAATCAGGCGGAATTCTAGTTTTTTTGCCGGAAATCGCAATAAGTGAGGAACGAACATGGCGGGGCAGTTCCTATGGTTCCTTAGGTCGTATTTGATGGCTCGAAAAAATTTTAGGCGATCAGGGTCCGGGGATCCTGGGACCACTTGGAAAGCGTGGGCTATAGCACACAAAAATATGGGAACCGGGCGGAATTCTAGTTTCTTGGCCGAAAAATGCGAAAAATGAGGAACGATCATGGCGAGGTGGTGACTATGGTTCCTTAGGTCCTATTTTATGGCCCGAAAAAACTTTAGGCGATCCGAGTACGGGGGGCTCGGCCCACTCGGAAGGCGTGGGCAATAGCACACAATAATATGGTAATCGGGCGGAATTCTAGTGTTTTGGCCGAAAACTGCATAAAATGAGGAACGAGCATGGCGGGGCAGTGACTATGGTTCCTTAGGTCATATTTGATGGCTGGAAATTTTTTAGGCGATCGGGGTTAGGGGTTCCCGGGACCACTCGGAAGGCGTGGGCTATAGCAAATGAAAATATGGAATCGCGCGGAATTCTAGGTTTTTTGCCAAAAAATACAAAAACATAGGAACGATCATGGCGGGGCAGTGACTATGGTTCCTTAGGTCGTATTTGATGGTCCGGAAAAACTTTAGGCGATAGGGGTCCGGGGGTCTGGGACCCCTCGGAAGGCGTGGGCTATATAGCACACGAAAATATGGGAATCACGCGGAATTCTAGTTTTTTGGAAACGCAAAAAATGATGAACGATCATGGCAAGGGAGGTGACTATGGTTCCTTAAATCATATTTTATGGCCCGTAAAAATATTAGGCGATCGGGGTCCGGGGTTCCCGGGACCACTTGGAAGGCGTGGGCTATAACACACGAAAATATGGGAATCGGGCGGAATTCTTGTTTTTTGACCGAAAAATGTAAAAAAATGAGGAACGATCAT
Source organism: Nicotiana tabacum (assembly GCF_000715075.1). Classification (NCBI taxonomy): domain Eukaryota; kingdom Viridiplantae; phylum Streptophyta; class Magnoliopsida; order Solanales; family Solanaceae; genus Nicotiana; species Nicotiana tabacum. Next base: position 685,498 of record NW_027438259.1, read on the forward strand.
TGCGGGGTGATGACTATGGTTCCTTAGGTCGTATTTGACGGCCCAAAAAAATTTTAGGCGATCCGAGTCCGGAAGGCCCGGCCCACTCGGAAGACGTGGGCTATTTAGCACACGAAAATATGGGAATCACGCGGAATTCTAGTTTTTTGGCCGAAAAATGCAAAAATGGGGAACGATCATGGCGGGGCGGTTATTATGGTTCCTTGGGTCATATTTGATGGCCCGGAAAAATTTTAGGCGATCCGAGTCCTGGAGGCCCGACCCACTCAGAAGGCGTGGGCAATAGTAGACGAAAATATGGGAATCACGCGGAATTCTAGTTTTTTGGCAGAAAAACGCAAAAATTGTGGAACGATCATGGCGGGGTGGTTACTATGGTTCCTTGGGTCGTATTTTATGGCCCGAAAAATATTTAGGCGATCGGGGTCCGGGGGTCCCGGGACCACTTGGAAGGCGTGTGCTATAGCACACGAAAATATGGGAATCGGGTGGAATTCTAGTATTTTGGCCGAAAAATGCAAAAAATGAGGACCGATCATGGTAGGGCGGTGACTATGGTTCCTTAGGTCATATTTGATGGCCCAGAAAAATATTAGGTGACCGGGGTCCGAGGTTCCCGGGACCACTTGGAAGGCGTGGGCTGTAGCACACAACAAAAAAAATATGGGAATCGAGCGGAATTCTAGGTTTTTGGCCGAAAAATTCAAAAAATGAGGAATGATCATGGCGGGGCGGTGACTATGTTCCTTATGTCGTATTTGATGGCTGGAAAAATTTTAGGCGATCGGGGTCCGGGGTTCCCGGGACCACTCGGAAGGCGTGGGCTATATAGCAAATTAAAATATGGAATCGCGCGGAATTTTAGGTTTTTTGCCAAAAAATACAAAAACATAGGAACGATCATGGCGGGGCGGTGAATTTGGTTCCTTAGGTTGTATTTGATGGCCCGGAAAAATTTTAGGCGATCCGAGTCCTGGAGGCCCGACCTACTCGGAAGGCGTGGGCAATAGTAGACGAAAATATGGGAATCACGCGGAATTCTAGTTTTTTTGCAGAAAAATGCAAAAAATGAGGAACGATCATGGCGGGGTGGTTACTATGGTTCCTTGGGTCTTATTTTATGGCCCGAAAATTTTTTATCCGATCGGGGTCCGGGGGTCCCGGGACCACTTGGAAGGCGTGTGCTATAACACACGAAAATATGGGAATCGGGCAGAATTCTAGTTATTTGGCCGAAAAATGCAAAAAATGAGGAACGATCATGGCGGAACGGTGACTATGGTTCCTTAGGTCGTATTTGATGGCCCGGAAAAAGTTTAAGCGATCCGAGTCCGGGAGATCCGGCCCACTCGGAAGGTGTGGGCTATAGCACACGAAAATATGGGAATCGGGCGGAATTCTAGTTTTTTGGCCGACAAATACAAAATATGAGTAACGATCATGGCGGGGCGGTGACTATGGTTTCTTAGGTCATATTTGATGGTCCGGAAACATTTTAGGCGATCGGGGTCCGGGATTCCCTACCCATTGGGAAGGCGTGGGCAATTATAGCACACGAAAATATGGGAATCGTACGAAATTCTAGTTTTTTAGCCGAAAAATGCAAAAAATGGGGAACGATCATGGCGGGGAGGTGAATATGGTTCCTTAGGTCTTATTTGATGGCCCGAATAAAATTTAGTTGATCCGAGTCCGGGGGCCCGGCCCACTCGGAAGGTGTGGGCTATAGCACACGAAAATATGGGAATCGGGCGGAATTCTAGTTTTTTTGCCGGAAATCGCAATAAGTGAGGAACGATCATAGCGGGGCAGTTCCTTAGGTCGTATTTGATGGCCCGGAAAAATTTTAGGCGATCGGGGTCCGGGGATCCCGGGACCACTTGGAAAGCACGGGCTATAGCACACAAAAATATGGGAACCGAGCGGAATTCTAGTTTTTTGGCCGAAAAATGCGAAAAATGAGGAACGATCATGGCGAGGTGGTGACTATGGTTCCTTAGGTCCTATTTTATGGCCCGAAAAAACTTTAGGCGATCCGAGTACGGGGGGCTCGGCCCACTCGGAAGGCGTGGGCAATAGCACACAATAATATGGTAATCGGGCGAAATTCTAGTGTTTTGGCCGAAATCTGCATAAAATGAGGAACGATCATGGCGGGGCGGTGACTATGGTTCCTTAGGTCGTATTTTATGGCTGGAAAATTTTAGGCGATCGGGGTCTGGGGTTCCCGGGACCACTCGGAAGGCGTGGGCTATAGCAAATGAAAATATGGAATCGCGCGGAATTCTAGGTTTTTTGCCAAAAAATACAAAAACATAGGAACGATCATGGCGGGGTGGTGACTATGGTTCCTTAGGTCGTATTTGATGGTCCGGAAAAACTTTAGGCGATAGGGGTCCGGGGGTCTGGGACCACTCGGAAGGCGTGGGCTATAGCACACGAAAATATGGGAATCGCGCGGAATTCTAGTTTTTTGGCTGAAAAACGCAAAAAATGAGGAACGATCATGGCAGGGCGGTGACTATGGTTCCTTAAATCATATTTTATGGCCCGTAAAAATATTAGGCGATCTGGGTCCCGGGTTCCCGGGACCACTTGGAAGGCGTGGGCTATAACACACGAAAATATGGGAATCGGGCGAAATTCTAGTTTTTTGGCCGAAAAATGCAAAAAATGATGAACGATCATTGCGGGGCGGTGACTATGGTTCCTTAGGTCGTATTTGACAGCCCGAAAAAATTTTAGGCGATCCGAGTCCGAAAGGCCCGGCCCACTCGGAAGACGTGGGCTATTTAGCACACGAAAATATGGGAATCACGCGAAATTCTAGTTTTTTGGCCGAAAAACGCAAAAATGGGGAACGATCATGGCGGGGCGGTTAATATGGTTCCTTGGATCATATTTGATAGCCCGGAAAAATTTAGGCGATCGGGGTCCGGGGGTACCGGGACCACTTGGAAGGCGTGAGCTATAGCACACGAAAATATGGGAATCGGGCGGAATTCTAGTTTTTTGGCCGAAAAAATGCAAAAAATGAGGAACGATCATTGCGGGGCGGTGACTATGGTTCCTTCGGTCGTATTTGACAGCCCGAAAAATTTTTAGGCGATCCGAGTCTGGTAGGCCCGGCCCACTCGGAAGGCTTGGGCAATAACACAGGAAAATATGGGAATCTGCCGGAATTCTAGTTTTTTGGACGTAAAATGCAAAAAATGAGGACCGATCATGGTAGGGCGGTGACTATGGTTCCTTAGGTCATATTTGATGGCCCAGAAAAATATTAGGCGACCGGGGTCCGAGGTTCCCTGGACCACTTGGAAGGCGTGGGCTGTAGCACATAAAAATATGGGAATCGAGCGGAATTCTAGGTTTTTGGCCGAAAAATTCAAAAAATGAGGAACGATCATGGCGGGGCGGTGAATATGGTTCCTTAGGTCGTATTTGATGGCCCGGAAAAAATTTTAGGCGATCCGAGTCCTGGAGGCCCGACCTACTCGGAAGGGGTGGGCAATAGTAGACGAAAATATGGGAATCACGCGGAATTCTAGTTTTTTGGCAGAAAAACGCAAAAAATGAGGAGCGATCATGGCGGGGTGGTTACTATGGTTCCTTGGGTCGTATTTTATGGCCCGAAAAAATTTTAGACGATCGGGGTCCGGGGGTCCCGGGACCACTTGGAAGGCGTGTGATATAACACACGAAAATATGGGAATCGGGCAGAATTCTAGTTTTTTGGCCGAAAAATGCAAAAAATGAGGAACGATCATGGCGGGGCGGTGAATATGGTTCCTTAGGTCGTATTTGATGGCCCGGAAAAATTTTAGGCGATCCGAGTCCTGGAGGCCCGACCCACTCGGAAGGCGTGGGCAATAGTAGACGAAAATATGGGAATCACGCGGAATTCTAGTTTTTTGGCAGAAAAACGCAAAAAATGAGGAACGATCATGGCGGGGTGGTTACTATGGTTCCTTGGGTTGTATTTTATGGCCCGAAAAATTTTTAGGCGATCGGGATCCGGGGGTCCCGGGACCACTTGGATCGTTCCTCATTTTTTGCATTTTTTGGCCAAAAACCTAGAATTCCGCTCGATTCCCATATTTTTGTGTGCTACAGCCCACGCCTTCCAAGTGGTCCCGGGAACCTCGGACCCTGGTCGCCTAATATTTTTTTGGGCCATCAAATACGACCTAAGGAACCATAGTCACCGCCCCACCATGATCGATCCTCATGTTTTGCATTTTACGTCCAAAAAACTAGAATTCCGCCCGATTCCCATATTTTCGTGTGTTATTGCCTAAGCCTTCCGAGTGGGCCGGGCCTACCAGACTCGGATCGCCTAAAAAATTTTTGGGCCATCAAATACGACCTAAGGAACCATAGTCACCGCCCCGCCATGATCGTTGCTAATATTTTGCATTTTTCGGCCAAAAAACTAGAATTCCGCCTGATTCCCATATTTTTGTGTGCTATAGCTCACGGCTTCCAAGTGGTCCCGGTACCCCCGGACCCCGATCGCCTAAAATTTTTCCGGGCCATCAAATAAGACCCAAGGAACCATAATAACCGCCCCGCCATGATCGTTCCCCATTTTTGCATTTTTCGACCAAAAAACTAGAATTCCGCGTGATTCCCATATTTTCGTGTGCTGTTGCCCACGTCTTCCGAGTGGGCCAGGCCTTCCGGACTCGGATCGCCTAAAAATTTTTCGGGCCGTCAAATACGACCTTAGGAACCATAGTCACCGCCCTGCAATGATCGTTCCTCATTTTTTGCATTTTTCGGCCAAAAAACTAGAATTCCGCCTGATTCCTATATTTTCGTGTGTTATAACCCACGCCTTCCAAGTGGTCCCGAGAACCCCGGACCCCGATCACCTAATATTTTTACGGGCCATAAAGTATGATTTAAGGAACCATAGTCACCGCCCTGCCATGATCGTTCCTCATTTTTTGCATTTTTCGGCCAAAAAACTAGAATTCCGGAAAAATTTTAGGCGATCAGGGTCCGAGGTGCCCGGGCCCACTAGGAAGCACACCAAAATATGGGAATCGGGCGGAATTCTAGTTTTTTGGCCGTAAAACACAAACAAATGAGGAATGGTCATGGCAAGGCGGTGACTATGGTTCTTTAGGTCATATTTGATGGCCCGAAAATTTTTTAGGTGCTTCAAGTCCGGGCGGCCCGAACCCACTCGGAAGGCATGGACTATAGCACACGAAAATATGAGAATGGGGCGGAATTCTAGTTTCTTGGCAATAAAATGCAAAAAAAGGAACGTTCATGGCGGGGCGGTGACTATGGTTCCTTAGGTCGTATTTGATGGCCCGAAAAAATTTAAGGTAATCGGGGTCAGGGAGGGCCGGGCCCACACGGAAGGCGTGTGCTATAACACACGAAAATATGGGAATCGGGCGGTATTCTACATATTCTTGGCCATAATAAGCAAATAAATAAGGAACGGTCATGACGAGGTGGTGACTATGGTTCTTTAGGTCGTATTTGATGTCCCAAAAAAATTTAAGCGATCCGAGTCCGGGGGGCCGGCCCACTCGGAAGGCGTGGGCTATAGCACACGAAAATATGGAAATCGGGCGGAATTTTAGTTTTTTGGCCGTAAAACGCAAAAAATGAGGAACGATCATGGCAGAGCTATAACAATGGTTCCTTAGATCGTATTTCATGGCCCAGAAAATTTTTAGGCGATCGGGGTCCGGGGGCACTCGCCCACTCGAAAGGTGTGGGCATAGCACACGAAAATATGGGAATCGGGCAGAATTCTAATATTTTGGCCGGAAAACGTCAAGAAAACGAGAAACGGTCATCGCGGGGCGGTGACTATTGTTCCTTAGGTCGTATTTGATGGCCCATAAAATTTGTAGGCGATCCGGTTCTACGGGGCCCGTGCCCACTAGGAAGGCGTGGGCTTATCACACGAAAATATGGGAATCGAGGACAATTCTAGTTTTTTGGCCATAAAATGCAAAACAACACGGAACGGTCATGGCAGGGCAGTGGCTATGGTTCAATAGGTCGTATTTGATGGCCCATAAAAATTTAAGGCTATTCGGGTTCGGGCCCACTCCGAAGTCGTGTGCTATAGCACACGAAAATATGGGAATCGAGCGGAATTCTAGTTTATTGGCCGTAAAACGCAAAAAAATGAGGAACAGTCATAGCGGGGCAGTGACTATTGTTCCTAAGGTCGTATTTGATGGCCCGTAAAATTTAAGGCGATCCGGGTCTGGAGGGGCCCGACCCACTCGAAAGGCGGCACACGAAAAAATTGTAATCGGGCTGAATTTTAGTTTTTTGGCAGTAAATCAAACACAAATGAGGAACGGTCATGTTTGGGCGGTGACTATGGTTCCTTAGGTCGAATTTGATGGCCCAGATAAATTTTAGGCGATCAGGGTCCGAGGGGCATGTCACCACTCGGAAAGCATGGGCTAGCACAAGAAAATATGGGATTCGGGCGGAATTCTATTGTTTTGGCCGTAAAACGCAAAAAAATGACGAATGGTCATGGCAAGGCGGTGACTATGGTTCTTTAGGTCATATTTGATGGCCGAAATTTTTTTAGGTGCTTCGAGTCCAGGCGGCCCGGACCCACTCGGAAGGCATGGGCTATAGCACACGAAAATATGAGAATGGGGCGGAATTCTAGTTTCTTGGTCGTAAAATGCAAAAAAAGGAACGGTCATGGCGGGGCGGTGACTATGGTTCCTTAGGTCGTATTTTATGTCCCGGAAAAATTGTAGGCGATCTGGTTCCGGGGGGCCTTTGCCCACTCGAAGGCGTGGGCAATAGCACACGAAAATATGGGGATCAGGCGGAATTCTTATTTTTTGGCCGTATAACGCAAAAAAATGAGGAGAGGTCATGGCGGTATAGTGACTATGGTTCCTTAGGTCGTATTTGATGGCCCGGAAAAATTTTAGGCGTTACGGGTCCAGGGGCCCTGCCCAATGGGAAGGTGTGGGATATATCACACGAAAATATGGGAATCGGGCGGAATTCTAGTTTCCTGGCCGTAAAACGCAAAACAATGAGGAACGGTGATGGCGGGGCGGTGACTATAGTTTCTTAGGTATTATTCGATAGCCCGGAAAAAATTTAGGCGATCGGGGTCCTGGGGGGCCGAACCCACTCGGAAGGCGTGGGCTATAGCACACAAAAATATGGGAATCATGCCGAATTCTAGTTTTTTGGCCGTAAAACTTAAAAAATGAGGAAAGGTCATGTCGGGGCAGTGACTATGGTTCCTTAGGTCGTATTTGATGGCCTGGGAAATTTTTAGGCGATACGGGTCCGGGGGGCCCTGTCCAATGGTAAGGCGTGGGCTATATATCACGAAAATATGGGAATGAGGCGGAATTCTTGTTTTTTGGCTGTAAAATGCAAAACAACCAGGAACGGTCATGGCGAGGTGGTGACTATGGTTCTTTAGATCGTATTTGATGTTCCAAAAAATTTTGAGGCGATCCGAGTCCGGGGAGGAGGGGGGGATCGAAAGGCGTGGGATATATCACACGAAAATATGGAAATCGGGTGGAATTCTAGTTTTTTGGCCGTAAAAGGCCAAAAAACCAGGAACGGTCATGGCGAGGTGGTGACTATGGTTCTTTAGATCATATTTGATGGACCAAAATTTTTTTAGGCGATCCGAGTCCAGGGGGCCGGCCCACTCGAAAGGCGTGGGCTATAGCACATGAAAATATGGGAATCAAGCGGAATTCATGTTTTTTGGCCGTAAAATGCAAAAAAAAAAAAGGAATGATCATGGCGCAGCAGTAACTATGGTTCCTTATATCGTATTTCATGGCCTAGAAAATTTTTAGGTGATCGAGGTCCGGGATCCCGCGGCCACTCGGAAGGCGTGGGCATAGCACACGAAAATATGGGAATCGGGTGGAATTCTAGTTTTTTGGCCGCAAAACGCAAAACAAAATGAGGAACGGTCATGGTGGGGGCGGTGACTATTGTTCCTTAGGTCGTATTTGATGGACCGGAAAAATTGTAGGCGATCCGGTTCCGGGGGGCCCGTGCCCACTCGGACGGCGTGGGCTATAGCACACGAAAATATTAGAATCAGGCGGAATTCTAGTTTTTTGGCAGTATAACGCAAAATAACGAGGAGAGGTCATGGCGGTGCAATGACTATAGTTCCTTAGGTCGTATTTGAAGGCCCGAAAATATTTTAGGCGATACCGGTCCGGGGGCCCTGCCCAATGGGAAGGCGTGGGATATATCACACGAAAATATGGGAATCGGGCGGAATTCTAGTTTCTTGGCCGTAAAATGCAAAACAATGAGGAACGGTCATGGCGGGGCGGTGACTTTAGTTTCTTAGGTATTATTTGTTAGCCCGAAAAACTTTTAGGCGATCGAGGTCCAGGAGGCCCAGACCCACTCGGAAGGCGTGGGCTATAGCACACAAAAATATGGGAATCGTGCCGAATTCTAGTTTTTTGGCCGAAAAATGCAAAAAAAGAGGAGAGGTCGGGGCGGGGTAGTGACTATGGTTCCTTAGGTCATATTTGATGTCCCAGAAAGTTTTTAGGAGATCCAGGTTCGAGGGGCCCTGCCCACTGGGAAGGCGTGGGATATATCACACGAAAATATGGGAATCGCGCGGAATTCTAGTTTTTTTGCCGTAAAACACAATAAAACCAGGAACGGTCATGGCGAGGCGGTAACTATTGTTTTTTGGATCGTATTTGATGAACCGAAAAGGTTTTAGGCGATCCGAGTCCGGGGGGGGGGGCACTCGAAAGGTGTGGGCTATAGCACACGAAAATATGGGAATCAGGCGGAATTCAAGTTTTTTGGCCGTAAAACGCAAATAAATGAGGAAAGGTCATGGTGGAATGGTGACTATGGTTCCTTATGTCGTATTTCATGGCCCGAAAAAATTTAAGGCGATCCGGGTTCGGAGAAGCCCGGCCTACCCGGAAGGCGGCACCCGAAAATATAGAAATCAGGCGGAATTCTATGTTTTTTTGCCAGAAAAAGCAAAAGAACGAGGAACATTCATGGCAGGGCGGTGACTATGGTTCCTTAGGTCGTATTTGATGGTGCAAAAAATTTTTAGGGTATCCGAATCCTGGGGGCCCGTGGCCACTCGGAAGGCGTGGGCTATCGCGCACGAAAATTTGGGAATCGGGCGGAATTCTAGTTTCTTGGCCGTAAAATGCAAAAGAACGAGGAACGGTCATAGCGGGGTAGTGACTATGGTTCATTAGGTCGTGTTTGATGGCCCGGAAAATTTAAGGCGATCCGATTTTGGAGGGGCCCGACCCACTCGCAAGGCGGCACACGAAAATATGGTAATCGGGCTGAATTTTAGTTTTTTGGCTGTAAAACACTAACAAATGAGGAACGGTCATGGTGTGGCGGTGACTATGGTTCCTTAGGTCAAATTTGATGGCCCGGAAAATTTTTAGGCGATCAGGGTCCGAGGGGCCCTTGCCCACTCGGAAAGCTTGGTATAGAACACGAAAATATGGGAATCGGGCGAAATTCTAGTTTTTTGGCCGTAAAACGCAATAAAATGAGGAGAGGTCATGGAGGGGCAGTGAATATTGTTCCTTAGGTCATATTTGATGGCCCAGAAAAATTTTAGGCGATCTGGGTTCGGCGGGCCCTGCCCATTGGGAAGGCGTGGGCTATATCACACGAAAATATGGGAATCGGGCGAAATTCTAGTGTTTTGGCCGTAAAACGCAAAAAAATGAGAAACGGTCATGGAGAGGTGGTGACTATATTTCTTTAGATCGTATTTGATGGTCCGAAAAATTTTTAGGCGATCCGGGTTCGGATGGCCCTGCCCACTGGGAAGGCTTGGGCTATATCACACGAAAATATGGGAATGAGGCGGGATTCTAGTTTTTTGGCCGTAAAATGCAAAATAACAAGGAACGGTCATGGAGAGGCTGTGACTATGGTTCTTTAGGTTGTATTTGATGGCCCGGAAAAATATAAGGCGATCTGTGTCTTGAGGGTCCTGGCCCACTAAGAAGACGGCACACCAAAATATGGTAATCGGGGTGAATTCTAGTGTTTTAGTCGTAAAATGCAAAGAAATGAGGAACGGTCATGGTTCCTTAGGTCGTATTTGATGGCCTAGAAATATTTTAGGTGATTGGGGTTCGGGGCCCCGGGCCCACTCGGAAGACGTGGTCTATAGCACACGAAAATATGGGAATCGGGCGGAATTCTATGTTTTTTTGCCGTAAAACGCAAAAGAATGAGGAACGGTCATGGAAAGGCGGTGACTATGGTTCTTTAGGTCATATTTGATAGCCCGAAAATTTTTTAGGAGATCCGAGTCAGGGCGGCCCGGACCCACTCGGAAGGCATGAGCTATAGCTCACGAAAATATGGGAATCGGGCGGAATTCTAGTTTCTTGGCCGTAAAACGCAAACAAACAAGGAAATGTCATGGTGGAACGGTGATTATGGTTCCTTAGGTCGTATTTGATGGCCCGAAAAACTTTAAGGTGATTCGGGTTGGGAGAAGCCCGGCCTACTCGGAAGGCTGCACACGAAAATATGGGAATCGGGCGGAATTCTAGTTTTTTGGCCAGAAAAAGCAAAACAACGAAGAATGGACATGGTGAGGCATTGGCTATGGTTCCTTAGGTTGTATTTGATGGCCCAAAATTTTTTAATTCTAGTCGGGTTCGGCCGACTCGTGCCCACTCAGAAGGCGTGGGCTAGAGCACACGAAAATATGAGAATCGGGCGGAATTCTAGTTTTTTGGCCGTAAAACGCAAAACAAATGAGGAACGGACATGGAGGGGCGGTGAATATGGTTCCTTATGTCGTATTTGATGGCCCAAATGTTTTTTAGGTGATCCAGGTCTGGAGGGGCCCGACCCATTCGGAACGCGGCACACGAAAATATGGTAATCGGGTTGAATTCTAGTTTTTTGGCCGTAAAACGCAAACCAATGAGGTACGGTCATGGCTGGGCTGTGACTACGGTTTCTTATGTCATATTTGATGGCCTGGAAATATTTTAGGCGATCGGGGTCCGGGGGCCTCGGGCCCACTCGGAAGGCGTGGGCTATATTACACAAAAATATGGGAATCGGGCGGAATTCCAATTTTTTGGACGTAAAACGCAAAAAAAAGAGGAGAGGTCGTGGAGGGACTGTGACTATGGTTCCTTAGGTAATATTTGATGGCCCGGAAAAATTTTAGGCGATCCGGGTTCGGGGGGACCTGCCCACTGGGAAGGCGTGGGCTATATCACATGAAAATATGGGAATCGCGCATAATTCTAGTTTTTTTGCCGTAAAACGCAAAACAACCAGGAACGGTCATGGCGAGGCGGTGACTATGCTTCTTTAGATAGTATTTGATTGCCCAAAAAAATTGTAGGCGATCCGAGTCCGGGGGGCCGGCCCACTCGAAAGGCGTGGGCTATAGCACACGAAAATTTGGGAATCAGGCGGAATTCAAATATTTTGGCCGTAAAACGCAAAGAATGAGGACCGATCATGGCGAAGCGGTAAATATGGTTCCTTAGATCGTATTACATGCCCCGGAAAATTGTTAGGCGATCAGGGTCCGGGTGCCCGCGCCCACTCGGAAGACATGAGCATAGCACACAAAAATATGGGAATCGCACGAAATTCCAATTTTTTGGCCGTGAAACGCAAAACAACGAGGAACGGTCATGGCAGGGCGGTGACTATGGTTCCTTATGTCGTATTTGATGGCCCGGAAAATATTTTGGCGATCATGGTCCGGGGGCCCCAGGCTCACTCGGAAGGCGTGGGCTATAGCACACGAAAATATGGGAATCAGGCGGAATTCTAGTTCTTTGGCCGTAAAACGCAATAAAACGAGGAGAGGTCATGGTGGGACAGTGACTATCGTTCCTTAGGTCATATTTGATGGCCCGAAAATTTTTTTAGGCGATCCGGGTTCGCGAGGCCCAGCCCACTGGGACGGCGTGGGCTATCACACGAAAATATGGGAATCGGGCGGAATTCCAGTTTTTTGGCCGTAAAACAAAAAAAATGAGAAACGGTCATGGCAAGACAGTGACTATGGTTATTTAGATCGTATTTGATGGTCCAAATTTTTTTTAGGTGATCCGGGTTCAGGGGGCCCTACTCACTGGTAAGGCGTGGGCTATATCACATGAAAATATGTGAATCAGGCGGAATTCTAGTTTTTTGGCCGTAAAATGCTAAAATATGAGGAACGGTCATGGCAAGATGGTGAGTATGGTTCTTTAGGTTTTATTTTATGGCCTGGAAATTGTTTTAGGCAATCCAGGTCTTGATGGGCCCGGCCCACTCAGAAGGCGGCACACGAAAATATGGTAATCAGGGTGAATTCTAGTTTTTTGGTCAAAAAACGCAAAACAATGAGGAACAGTCATGGTTCCTTAGGTCATATTTGATGGCCTAGAAGTATTTTAGGCGATCGGGGTCCGGGGGCCCCGGGCCCACTCGGAAGGCGTGGGCTATAGCCCACGAAAATGTGGGAATCGGGCGGAATTCTATGTGTTTTGCCGTAAAACGCAAAAGAATGAGGAACGGTCATGGCAAGGCGGTGACTATGGTTCTTTAGGTCATATTTGATGGCCCAAAAAAATTTTAGGCGATCCAAATCCGGGCGGCCCGGACCCACTCGGAAGCCATGGGCTATAGCACACGAAAATATGGGAATCGGGCGAAATTCTAGTTTTTTGGCCGTACAACGCAAAAAAAGGAGGAAAGGTCATGGTGGAACGGTGACTATGGTTCCTTAGGTCGTATTTGATGGCCCGAAAAAATTTAAGGCGATCCGGGTTCGGAGGGGCCCGGCCTACTCGGAAGGCGGCACACGAAAATATGGGAATCAGGCGGAATTCTAGTTTTTTGGCCAGAAAATGCAAAAGAACTAGGAATGATCATGGCGGGGCAGTGACTATGGTTCCTTAGGTCGTATTTGATCGCGCTGAAAAATTTTAGGGGATCCGGTTCGTGGGGGCCCGTGACCACTCGGAAGGCGTGGGCTATAGCACACGAAAATAGTGGAATCGGGCGAAATCGTAGTTTTTTAGCCGTAAAACGTAAAACAACGAGGAACGGTCATGGAGGGGCGTTGACTGTGGTTCATTATGTCGTATTTGATGTCCCAAAAAATTTTTAGGAGATCATGGTCCGGGGGCCTCGGGCCCACTCGGAAGGAGTGGGCTATAGCACACGAAAATATGGGAATCGGGCAAAATTCTAGTTTTTTGGCCGTAAAACACAAAAAAGAGGAGAAGTCATGGCGGGGCAGTGATTATCGTTCCTTAGGTTATATTTGATGGCCCGAAATTTTTTTAGGCGATCCGAGTACGGGGGGCCCTGCCCACTGGGAAGGAGTGGGCTATATCACACGAAAATATGAGAATCGGGCGGAATTCTAGTGTTTTGGCCGTAAAACACAAAAAAACGAGAAACGGTCATGGCGAGGCGGTGACTATGGTTCTTTAGATCGTATTTGATGGCCAGAAAATATTTTAGGCGATTCGGGTTCGGGGGGCCATGCCCACTAAGAAAGCGTGGGCTATATCACATGAAAATATGGGAATCAGGCGGAATTCTAGTTTTTTGGCCGTAAAACGCAAAAAAATGAGGAACGTTCATGGAAAGACGGTGACTATGGTTCTTTAGGTTGTATGTTATGGCCCGAAAAAATTTAAGGCAATCCGGGACTTGAAGGCCCAGGCCCACTCAGAAGGCGGCACACGAAAATATGGTAATTGGGCTGAATTCTAGTTTTTGGCCGTAAAACGCAAAAACAATGAGGAACGGTCATCGTTCCTTAGGTCGTATGTGATGGCCTAGAAACATTTTAGGCGATCCGGGTTCGGAGGGGCCCAGCCTACTCGGAAGGCGGCACACGAAAATATGGGAATCAAGCAGAATTCTTGTTTTTTGGTCGGAAAAAGAAAAAGAACTATGAACGATCATGGCGGGGCGGTGACTATGGTTCCTTAGGTCGTATTTGATGGCCCGAAAATATTTAAGGCGATCCAGGCCTGGAGGGGCCCGACCCACTCGGAACGCGGCATGACCTTTCCTTGTTTCTTTGCGTTTTATGGCCAAAAAATTAGAATTTTGCCTGATTCCCATATTTTAGTGTTCTATAGCCCACGCCTTCCGAGTGGGACCGGCTACCCCAGTCCCGGATCGCCTTAAAATTTTTCGGGCCATAGAATACGACCTAAGGAACCATAGTCACTGCCCGCCATGATCGTTCCTCATTTTTATGCGTTCTACGGCCAAAAATCTAGAATTCCGCCCGATTCGCATATTTTCGTGTGCTATAGCCGACGCCTTCCGAGTAGGCCCGGACCACCCGGACCTCGATCGCCTAAAATGTTTCCGGGTCATCGAATACAACCTACGGTACCATAGTCATCGCCCCGCCATGACCGTTCCTCATTTTTGTGCGTTTTACGGCCAAAAAACTAGAATTAGGCCTAATTCCCATATTTTCGTGTGCTATAGCCCACGCCTTCCAAGTGGGTAGGGCCCCAAAGAACCCGATCGCCTAAAATTTTTCCGGGCAACCAAATATGACCTAAGGAACCATAGTCACCGCCCTGCCATGACCTTTCCTCATTTTTTGAATTTTACGGCCAAAGAACTAGAATTCCGCGCGATTCCCATATTTTCGTATGCTATAGCCCACGCCTTTCTAGTGGGCAGGGCCCCTCGGACACCGATATCCTAAAATTTTTGCGGGCCACCAAATACAACCTAAGGAACCATAGACACCTCCCCGCCATGACCTTTCCTCATTTTTTGCATTTAAGGCCAAAAAACTAGAATTCCGCCCGATTCCCATATTTTTGTGTGCTACAACCCACGCCTTCCGAGAGGGCCCAGAACCCCTCGGACTCCGATCGCCTAATATTTTTCCGGGCCATCAAATATGACCTAAGGAACCAAAGTCACCGCCCCGCCAAGACCTTTCCTCATTTTGTTTGCGTTATGCAGCCAAAAAATAAGAATCCCGCCTGATTCCCATATTTTAGTGTGCTAATAGCCCACTTCTTCCGAGTGGGCCCGGACCCCGATCGTCAAAAAATTTCCCAACCATCAAATACGACCTAAGGAACCATAGTCACCGCTCCGCCATGACCGTTTCTCGTTTGTTTGCGTTTTACGGCCAAAAAACTAAAATTCCGCCTGATTCTCATATTTTCGTGTGCTATATAGCCCACGCCTTCCGAGTCGGCCCGGGCCCCCGGACCCGGATCACCTTAAAAATTTTCGGGCCATAGAATATGTCCTAAGAAACCATAGTCACTGCCCCGCCATGACCGCTCCTCATTTTTATCCGTTGTACGGCCAAAAATCTAGAATTCCGCTTGATTCCCATATTTTTATGTGCTATAGCCCACGCCTTCCGAGTGGGCCCAGACCACCCGGACCTCGATCGCCTAAAATTTTTATGGGCCATCAAATACGACCTAAGGTACCATACTCATCGCCCCGCCATGACCGTTCCTCGTTTTTGTGCGTTTTACGGCCATAAAACTAGAATTCCGCCCGATTCCCATATTTTCGGGTGTTGTAGCCCACGACTTCCTAGTAGGCAGGGCCCCCCGGATCCCGATCCCCTAAAAGTTTTTCGGGCCACCAAATACGACCTAAGGAACCATAGTCACTGCCCCGCCATGAATTTTCCTCGTTTTTTGCGTTTACAAACAAAAAACAAGAATTCGCTTGATTCCCATATTTTCGTGTGCTATAGCCCATGCATTACGAGAGGGCCTGGACCCCCCGGACCCCGATCGCCTAAAATTTTGCGGGACATCAAATACGACCTAAGGAACCATAGTCACCGCCCTGCCATGACCTTTCCTCATTTGCTTGCGTTATACAGCCAAAAAATAAGAATTCCGCCTGATTCCCATATTTTAGTGTGCTAATAGCCCACGCCTTACGAGTGGGCCCAAACCCCCGGACTCCGATCACATAAATTTTTCTGGGCCACCAAATATGACCTAAGGAACCATAATCATCGCCCCGCCAGGACCGTTCCTCATTTGTTTGTGTTTTACGGCCAAAAAACTAAAATTCTGCCTGATTCACATATTTTCGTGTGCTAGCACATGCCTTCCGAGTGGGCCTAGGCCCTCGGACCCCGATCAAATACGATCTAAGGTACCATAGTCATCGCCCCGCCATGACTGTTCCTTGTTTTTGTGCGTTTTACGGCCAAAAAACAAGACCTTTCCTCGTTTTTTACGCCTTCCTAGTGGGCAGGGCCCCTCGAACCCCGATCACCTAAAAGTTTTCCGAGCTGTCAAATACGACCTAAGGAACCATAGTCACCGCCCCGCCATGACCTTTTCTCATTTTTTGCGTATTACGGCCAAAAAACTAGAATTCCGTCCGATTACCATATTTTCGTGTGCCTCCTTCCGAGTGGGTCGGGCCCCTCCGGACCCGGATAGCCATAAATGTTTTCGGGCCATCAAATACGACCTAAGGAACCATAGTTACCGCCCTGCCATGATCGTTCCTCATTATTTGTGTTTTACGGCCAAAAAACTAGAATTTCGCCCGATTCCCATATTTCCATGTGCTATAGTCCACGCCTTCCGAGGGGGCCCGGGCCCACCGGACCCGGATCGCCTAAAAATTTTTGGAACATCAAATAAGAACTAAGGAACCATAGTCACCGCCCCGCCATGACCTTTCCTCATTATTTGCATTTTTTGGCTAAAATAATTAGAATTCCGCCCGATTACCATATTTTCTTTTGCCTCCTTCCGAAAGGGTCGGGCCCCTCCGGATCCGGATCGCCTTAAATTTTTCTGAGCTATCAAATACGCTCTAAGGAACCATAGTCACCGCCCCGCCATAACCTTTCCTCATTTTTTGCATTTTACGGCCAAAAAACTAGAATTCCGTCCGATTACCATATTTTCGTGTGCCTCCTTCCGAGTGGGCCGGGGCCCCTCCGGACCCGGATAGCCATAAATTTTTTCGGGCCATCAAATACGACCTAAGGAGCCATAATTACCGCCCCGCCTTGATCGTTCCTCGTTATTTGCATTTTACGGCCAAATAATTAGAATTTCTCCCGATTCGCATATTTTCGTGTGCTATAGTCCACGCCTTCCGAGTGGACCTGGGCCTACCGGACCCGGATCGCCTAAATTTTTTTTGAACATCAAATAAGACCTAAGGAACCATAGTCACCGCCCCGCCATGACCTTTCCTCATTATTTGCATTTTTCAGCCAAAATAATTAGAATTCCGCCCGATTACCATATTTTCGTATGCTATAGTCCACGCCTTCCGAGTGGTCCCAGGCCCTCCGGACCCGGATCGCGTAAAATTTTTCTAGGCCATCAAATACGACCTAAGGAACCATAGTCACCGCCCCGCCATGAACAGTCCTCGTTTATTTGCGTTTTACTGCCAAAAACAACTAGAATTCTGCCCGATTACCATATTTTCTTGTGCCGCCTTCCGAGTGGGTCGGGCCCTTCCAGACTTGGATCGCCTTAAAATTTTCGGGTCATGAAATACGACCTAAGGAACCATAGTCATGGCCCTACCATGACCATTCCTCATTTTTTTGCGTTTTACGACAAAAAAAATAGAATTTCACCTGATTCTCATACTTTTGTGTGCTAGCCCACGCCTTCCGAGTGGGCTCGGGCCCCGGACCCCGATCGCCTAAAATTTTCCGGGCCCTGAAATACGACCTAAGGAACCATAGTTACCGCCCCGCCATGACCATTCCTCGTTTGTTTGCGTTTTACGGCGAAAAAACTATTATTCTGCTCGATTGCCATATTTTCGTGTGCTATAGCCCATGCCTTCCGAGTGGGCCCGGGCCCCCCGAACCCAGATCGCCTCAAATATTTTCGGGCCATAAATTATGACCTAAGGAACCATAGTCACAGCCCCGCCATGACTGTTCTTCGTTTTTTTGCATTTTACGAACAAAAAATGCGAATTCTACCCTTTTCCCATATTTTCTTGTGCTATAGCTCACGCCTTCCCAGTGGACAGGGCCCCCCGGACCCCGATCGCCTAAAATTTATCCGGCAGCCAAATACGACCTAAGGAACCATAGTCACTGCCCCTCCATGACCTTTCCTCGTTATTTTTGCGTTTTACGGCAAAAAAACTAGAATTCCGCCTAATTCCCATATTTTCGTATGCTATAGCCCATGCCTTCCGAATGGGCCCAGGCCCTCCTGACCCGGATCCCTTAAAATTTTTCAGTCCATCAAATAGGACCTAAGGCACCATATTCATCGCCCCTCCATCATCGTTCCTCATTCGTTTGCGTTATACGGCCGAAAAACTAGAATTTCGACCGATTCCCATATTTTAGTGTGCAATTGCCCACGCCTTCAGAGTAGGCCCGGACCCCCGGATCCCGATCGCCTAAAACTTTTATGGGCCATCAAAGACGACCTAAGGAACCATATTCACCGCCCCACCATGACCATTCCTTGTACGTTTGCGTTTTACAGCAAAATAACTAGAATATCGCCCGATTTTCATATTTTCGTATGCTATAGCCCACGCCTTCCAACTGGGCCCAAGCCCCCTGGACCCCGGTCGCCTAAAATTTTTTCGGGCCATATAATACGACCTAAGGAACCATAGTCGCTGCCCTTCCAGGACTGTTCCTCGTGTTTTTGCATTTTATGGCCAAAAAGTAGAATTCCGCCTGATTCCTATATTTTCATGTGCTATATATCCCACGCCTTCCGACTAGGCCCGACCCCCGGACCCAGATTGCCTAAAAAATATTTGGGCCAACAAATTCAACCTAAGGTACCATAGTTACCCCCTCCGCCATGACCGTTCCTCGTTGTTTTTGCGTTTTACGGCCAAAAAACTAGAATTCTGCCTGATTCCCATATTTTCGTGTGCATTGCCCTCGCCTTCCCAGTGGGCAGGGCCCCCTAACCCGGATCACCTTAAATTTTTTCGGGCCATCCAATACGACCTAAGGAACCATAGTCACCGCCCCGCCATAATGTTTTCTCATTCTTTTGCGTTATACACCAAAAAACTTGAATTCCGTCTGATTCCCATATTTTAGTGTGCAATTACCCACGCCTTCTGAGTGCGCCCGGACCCCCGGAACCCGATCGCCTAAAAATTTTTCGGGCCATCAAATACGACCTAAGGAACCATAGTCACCGCCCCGCCATGACCATTCCTCGTTTGTTTGCGTTTTACAGCCAAATAACTAGAATTCCGCCCAATTTCCATATTTTCGTATGCTATAGCCCATGCCTTCCGAGTGGGCCCAGGCCCTCCTGACCCGGATCGCTTAAAATATTTTCGGGCCATCAAATAGGACCTAAGAAACCATACTCATCGCCCCGCCATAATCTTTCCTCATTCGTTTGCGTTATACGGCCAAAAAACTAGAATTCCGCCCGATTCCCATATTTTAGTGTGCAATTGCCCACGCCTTCAGAGTGCGCCCGGACCCCCGTAACCCAATCGCCTAAAATTTTTACAGGCCATCAAATACTACCTAAGGTACCATAGTCACCGCCCCGCCATGACCATTCCTCGTTTGTTTGAGTTTTACAACCAAATAACTAGAATTCCGCCTGATTTCCATATTTTCATATGCTATAGCCCACGCCTTCTGAGTGGGCCCGGGCCCACCAGAGCCCGATCGCCTAAAAATTTTTCGGGCCATGAAATACGACCTAAGGAACCATAGGTACCGCTCCACCATGACCGTTCCTCAATTTATTTTTTGCATTTTACGACCAAAAAACTAGAATTCCGCGTGATTCCCATATTTTTGTGTGCTATAGACCATGCATTCAGAGTGGTACCGGGTCCCCTGGACCCGGATCGCCTAAAATATTTTCGGGCCATAGAACACAACCTAAGGAACCATAATCACCGACCCACCATGACCGTTCCACTTTTTTTGCATTTTACTGCCAAAAAACCATAATTCCATCCGATTCCCATATTTTCGTGTGCTATAGCCCACGCCTTCCGAGTGGGCCCGACCCCCCAGACCCGGATATCCTAAAAATTTTCCAGGCTATCAAATATGACCTAAGAAACCATAGTCACTGCCCCGCCATGATCGTTCCTCATTTTTTTGCGTTTTACGACCAAAAAACAAGATTTTCGCTCGATTCCCATATTTTCCTATGCTATAGGTCCACGCCTTCCGAGTGCGCCCGGGCCCTCCGGACACGGATCGCTTAAAATTTTTTTGGGCCATCAAATAAGACCTAAGGAACAATAGTCACCGCCCCGCCATGACCTTACGTCGTTATTTTGCATTTTATGGCCAAAAAACTAGAATTCCGCAAGATTCCCATATTTTCGTGTGTTATAGCCAACGCCTTCCGAGTGGGCCTGGTCCCTCAGACCCCGATCACTTAACATTTTTCTGGGCCATCAAAGACGACCTAAGTTTACATAGTCACCGCCCCACCATGACCGTTCCTCGTTTTCTTGCGGTTTACGATCATAAAAGTAGAATTCCGTCTGATTCCTATATTTTGGAGTGCTATAGCCCACGCCTTCCGAATGGTCCCAGCCCCCCAGACCCGGATCGCCTAAAAATTTTCCGGGCCATCAACTACGACCTAAGGAACCATAATCACCACCCCGCCATGATCGTTCCT
This sequence comes from Nicotiana tabacum, assembly GCF_000715075.1. Lineage (NCBI taxonomy): Eukaryota > Viridiplantae > Streptophyta > Magnoliopsida > Solanales > Solanaceae > Nicotiana > Nicotiana tabacum. The sequence continues at coordinate 706,149 of NW_027438259.1, forward strand.
CATTTTTTGCATTTCATGGCCAAAAAACTAGAATTCCGCCCGATTCTCATATTTTCATGTGCTATAGTCCACGCCTTCCGAGTGGGCTGGGTCCCCTGACTCGGATCGCGTAAAATTTTTATGGGCCATCAAATACGACCTAAAGAACCATAGTAATCGCCCTGCCATGACCGTTCCTCATTGTTTTGCGTTTTACGACCAAAAACTAGAATTCCGCCTAATTCCTATATTTTCGTGTGCTATAGCCCACGCCTTCAGAGCGGGCCCGGGCCCCCAGATCCGGATTGCCTAAAATTTTTCCGAGCCATCAAATAGGACTAAGAAACCATAGTCACCGCCCCACCATGACCGTTCCTCATTTGTTTGCATTTTACGACCAAAAAATGAGAATTCTGCCCGATTCCCATATTTTCGTGTGCTATAGCCCACACATTCTGAGAGGGCACGGGCCTCCCAGATCTCGATCGCCCAAAATTTTTTTGGGCCATCAAATATGACCTAAGGTACCATAGTCACCACCCCGCCATGATCGTTCCTTGTTTATTGCATTTTACGGCCAAAAAACTAGAATTCTGCCTGATTCCCATATTTTCGTGTGCTATAGCCCACGCCATCCTAGTGGGCAGCCCCTCCCCCCCCCCGGACCCGGATCGCCTAACATTTTTCTGGGTCATCAAATACGACCTAAGGAACTATAGTCACCGCTCCTCCATGACCGTTACTCGTTTTATTGCATTTTACAGCCAAAATAATATAATTCCGCCCGATTCCCATATTTTCATGTGCTATAGTCCATGCCTTCCGAGTGGGCCCAGGCTCCCCGGACCTCGATCATCTAAAATATTTTTGGGACATCAAATATGACCTAACATACCATAGTTATCGCCCCGCAATGATCGTTCCTCGCTTTTGTGCATTTTACGGCCAAAACACTAGAATTCTGCCCGATTCCCATATTTTCGTTTGCTATAGCCCATGCCTTCCCAGTGCTCTGGGGCCCCCGGACCCTGATCGCCTAAAATTTTTACGGGCTACGAAATACGACCTAAGGAACCATAGTCACCGCCCTGCCATGACCTTTCCTCGTTTTTTGAGTTTTACGGCAAAAACAACTAGAATTCTGCCCGATTCCCATATTTTTGTGTGCTACAGCCCACACCTTCCGAGAAGGCCCGGAACCCCAGGACCCCGATCGCCTAAAAAGTTTTCGGGCCATTAAATACAACCTAAGGAAACATAGTCATCGCCCCTTCATGACCGTTCCTCGTTTTTGTGGGTTTTACGGCAAAAAAACTAGAATTCCGCCCGATTTCCATATTTTCGTGTGCTATAAGCCCACGCCTTCCTAGTGGCCAAGACCCCCCGGACCCTGATCTCCTAAAATTATTCTGGGTCACCAAATACGACCTAAGGAACCATAGTCACTGCCCCTCTATGACCTTTCCTTGTTTTTTTGCATTTACGGCCAAAAAACTAGAATTGCACCTGATTCCCATATTTTCGTGTGCTACAGCCCACGCCTTCCGAGAGGGCCCGGACCCCGATCGCCTAAAAATTGTTTGGGCCATCAAATACGACCTAAGGAACCATAGCCACCACCCCGCCATGACCTTTCCTCATTTGTTTGCATTATACAGCCAAAAAATAAGAATTCCGCCTAATTCCCATATTTTAGTATGCTAAAAGCCCACGCATTCCGAGTGGGCCCGGACCACCGGACCCCGATGGCCTAAAAAATTTTCGTGTCATCAACTATGACCTAAGGAACCATAGTCACTGACCCGCCATGACCGTTCCTCGTATTTTTGCGTTTTACGGCCAAAAGACTAGAATTCCGCCCGATTACCATATTTTCGTTTGATAAAGCCTATGCCTTCCGAGTGTGCCCGGGCCCCCGGACCTCGATCGCCTAAAAATTTTTCGGGCCATGAAATGCAACCTAAGGAACCATAGTTACCGCCACGCCTTGACCGTTCCTCGTTTATTTGCGTTTTACGGCCAAAAAAACTAGAATTCCGCCCGATTCCCATATTTTCGTGTGCTATAGTCCAAGTCTTCCGAGTGGGCCCGGGCCCTCCGGACCCGGATCACCTAAAATTTTTCTGGGCCATCAAATAGGACCTAAGGAACTACAGTCACCGCCCCGCCATGACTGTTCCTCATTTTCTTGCGTTTTACGGCCAAAAAACTAGAATTCCGCCTGATTCCCATATTTTCGTGTGCTATAGTCCAAGCCTTCCGAGTAGGTCGGGCCCCTCCGGACCTGTATCACTTTAAATTTTTCCGGGCCATAAAATATGACCTAAAGAATCATATTCACTGCCCCTCCATGACCGTTATTCATTTGTTTGCGTTTTACGGCTAAAAAACTAGAATTCCGCCCGATTCCCTTATTTTCGTGTGCTATAGCCCACGCCTTCCTAGTGGACCCGGCCCCTCCGGACCCGGATTGCCTAAAACTTTTTCGGGCCATCAAATAGGACCTAAGGAACCATAGTCACTGCCCTGCCATGACCGTTCCACATTGTTTGCGTATTACGGCCAAAAAACTAAACTTTCGCACGATTCACATATTTTTGAGTGCTATAGCCCACGCCTTCTGAGTGGGTCTGGCCCCCTAGACCACGACCGCCTAAAAAATTTCCGAGCAATGAAATACGACCTAAGGAACCATAGTTATCACCATGCCTTGACCATTCCTCGTTTATTTTCGTTTTACGGCCAAAAACTATAATTCCGCCCAATTCCCATATTTTCGTGTGCTATATAGCCCACGCCTTCCGAGTGGTCCCGGGCCCCCGAACCCGGATCGCCTAAAATATTATAGGACAATAGAATACAACCTAAGGAACCATAGTGACCGCCCCATCATGACAGTTCCTCATTGTTTTGCGTTTTACGGCAAAAAAACTTAAATTCCGCCCGATTACCATATTTTCATGTGCTATAGCCCACGCCTTCCGAGTGAGCCCGGCCCCCCAAACCCGGATCGCCTAAAAAACTTTTGGGCCATCAAATACGACCTAATGAACCGTAGTCATCGCCCCGCCATGATTGTTCCTCGTTTTGTTTTGTTTTACAGCCAAAAAACTATAATTCTGCCCGATTAGCATATTTTCGTGTGCTATCAAATACTACCTAAGGAAACATAGTCACCACCCCGACATGACCGTTCCTCGCTTGTTTGCGATTTACGGCAAAAAAACTAGAATTCCGCCCGATTCCCTTATTTTCGTGTGCTATAGCCCACGCCTTCCTAGTGGACAGAGCCCCCTGTACCCCGATCGCCTGAAAATTTTCCAGGGCCACCAAATACAACCTAAGAAACCATAGTCACTGCCTCGCCATGAACATTCCTTGTTTATTTGCGTTTACGGCCAAAAAACTCGAATTCCGCCCGATTCCCATATTTTTGTGTGCTACAGCCCACGCCTTCCTTGTGGGCTGGGCCCCCCGGACTCGGATCGCCTAAAATTTTTTTGGGCCATAAAATACAACCTAAAGAACCATAGTCACCACCTCGCCATGACTGTTCCTCATTTTTTGCATTTTACAGCCAAAAACTAGAATTTCGCCCGAATCTCATATTTTTGTATGCTATAGCCCATGCCTTCCGAGTGGGCTAGGCCCCCTGGACTCGGATAGCCTAAATTTTTTTCGAGCCGTCAAATACAACCTAAATAACTATAGTCACCACCTAGCCATGATCGTTCCTCATTTTGTTGCGTTTTACGGCCAAAAAACTAGAATTCAGCCCGATTACCATATTTTCGTGTGCCACCTTCCGAGTGGGTCGGGCCCCTCTAGACCCGAATCGCATTAAATTTTTTCTGGCCATCAAATATGATCTAAGGAACCATAGTCACCACCCCTCTATGACCTTTCCTTGACTTTTTGCATTTTACGACCAAGAAACTAGAATTTTGCCAGATTCCCTTATTTTCGTGTGCTATATCCCACACCTTCTGAGTGGGCCCGGACCGCCCGGACCCGAATATCCTTAAATTTTTATGGGCCATCAAATACGACCTAAGGAACCATATTTATCACCCTGCCATGACCGTTCCTTGTTGTTTAGCCTTTTACGGCCAAAAAACTAGAATTCCGCCCGATTCCCATATTTTCATGTGCTATAGCCCACGCCTTCTGAGTGGACACGGACCCCCCGGAACCGGATCGCCTACAATTTTTCCGGGACATCGAATACAACCTAAGGAACAATTTTCACCGCCCTGCCATGACCGTTCCTCTTGTTTTGCATATTACGGCCAAAAAACTAGAATTTCGCTCGATTCCCATATTTTCGGGTGCAATAGCCCACGCCTTTCGAGTGGGCCGGCCCCCCGGACTCGTATCGCCTAAAACATTTTTGGGCCATCAAATAAAACCTAAAAACCATAGTTACTGCCTCACCATGACCGTTCCTCGTTTGTTTTGCATTTTACGGCCAAAAAACTAGAATTTCGTCCGATTCTCATATTTTCGTGTGCTATAGCCCACGCCTTGCGAGTGGGCAGGGCCCCCAGGACCCGGATCGCCTAAAATTTTTCCAGGCCACGAAATACGACTTAAGGAACCATAGACACCGCCTCGCCATGACCGTTCCTCATTTTTGCGTTTTACAGCCAAAAAACTAGAATTCCGCCCTATTCCCATATTTTCGTGTGCTACCCATGCCTTCCGAGTGGGCTGGGCAACCCGGACTCGGATCACCTAAAATTTTTTTGGGCCGTCAAATACGACCTAAAGAACCATAGTCACCACCTAACCATGACCGTTCCTCATTGTTTTTGCGTTTTACAGCCAAAAAACTAGAATTCTGCCTTATTCCCATATTTTCGTATGCTATAGCCCACCCCTTCCGAGTGGGCCCGGGCCCCTTGACCCTGATCGCCTAAAATGTTTTTGGGCCATCAAATTAAATCTAAGGAACCAGAGTCATCGCCCCGCCATGAGCGTTCCTAATTGTTTTGTGTGTTACGGCCAAGAAACTAGAATTCCGCCCGATTCCCATATTTTCGTGTTCTATAGCCCACGTCTTTCGAGTGGGCCCATGCCCCTCGGACCCCTACCGCCTAAAATTTTTCCAGGCCATCAAATACGACCTAAGGAACCATAGTCACTACACCACCATGACCGTCCCTCATATTTTTGCATTTTACGACCAAAAAACTAGAATTCAGTCCGATTACCATATTTTCGTGTGCCGCCTTCCAATTGGATCGGGCCCCTCCAGACCCGGATCGCTTTTAATTTTTCCAAGCTATCAAATACGAGATAAAGAACCATGGTCACCGCCCCGTCATGACCGTTTCTCATTCTTTTGCATTTTATAGCCAAAAAACTAGAATTCCGCCCGATTCTCATATTTTTCGTGTGCTATAGCCCACGCCTTCCGAGTGGGCACGGGCCCCCCGGAACCGGATTGCCTATAATTTTTCCAGTCCATCAAATTCAACCTAAGGAACAATTGTCACCGCCCCGCCATGATCGTTCCTCATGTTTTTGCATTTTCCGACAAAAAACTAAAATTCCGCCTGATTCCCATATTTTCATGTGCTATAGCCCACGCCTTCCGAGTTGGGTGGGCCCCCGGACTCGGATCGCCTAAAAATTTTTCGGGCAGTCAAATACGACCTAATGAACCATAGTCACCACCTCACCATGACCGTTCCTCATTGTTTTTGCGTTTTACAGCCAAAAAACTAAAATTCCGGCTTATTACCATATTTTCGAGTGCTCCCCTTCCGAATGGGCCCGGGCCCCATGACCCCGATCGCCTAAAAAGTTTTCGGGCCATGAAATTAAATCTAAGGAACCATAGTCACCTCCCCGCCATGACCTTTCCTCGTTGTTTTGCATGTTACAGCCAAGAAACTAGAATTTCTCCCGATTCCCATATTTTCGTGTGCTATATCCCACGCCTTCTGAGTGGGCCTGGGCTGCCCGGACCCGAATAGCCTTAAATTTTTATGGGCCGTCAAATACGACCTAAGGAACCATAGCCACCTCCCCGCCATGACCGTTCCTCGTTGTTTTGCCGTTTACGGCCAAAAAACCAGAATTCCGCCCGATTCCCATATTTTCGTGTGCTATAGCCCACGCCTTCCCTGTGGGCTGGATCGCCTAAAAAAGTTTCGGGCCCTCAAATACGACTTAAAGAACCATAGTCACCACTTCGCCATGACCGTTCCTCATTTTTTGCATTTTACACCCAAAAACATAGAATTTCACCCGATTTTCATATTTTTGTATGCTATAGCCCATGCCTTCCGAGTGGTCTAGGCCCCCCGGACTCGGATAGCCTAAATTTTTTTCGAGCCGTCAAATACAACCTAAAGAACTATAGTCACCACCTAGCTATGATCGTTCCTCATTTTGTTGCATTTTACGGCCAAAAAACTAGAATTCAGCCCGATTACCATATTTTCGTGTGCCACCTTCCGAGTGGGTCGGGCCCCTCCAGACCCAGATCGCCTTAAATTTTTATTCGGGCCATCATATATGATCTAAGGAACCGTAGTCATCACCCCTCCATGACCTTTCCTCGTCGTTTTGCATTTTACGACCAAGAAACTAGAATTCCGCCAAATTCCCTTATTTTCGTGTGCTATATCCCACACCTTCTGAGTGGGCCCGGACCGCCTGGACCCGAATTGCCTACAATTGTTCCGGGCCATCAAATACAACCTACGGAACAATAGTCACCACCCCGCCATGACCGTTCCTCTTGTTTTGTGTATTACGGTCAAAAACTAGAATTTCGCCCCATTCCCATATTTTCGTGTGCTATAGCCCACGCCTTTCGAGTGGGCTGAGCCCCCAGACTCGGATCACCTAAAAATAATTCGGGCCATCAAATGCAACCTAAAGAGCCATAGTTACTGCCTCACCATGACCGTTCCTCGTTTGTTTTGCGTTTTATAGTAAAAAAACAAAAATTCTGCCCTTTTCCCATATGTTCGTGTGCTATAGCCCATGTCTTTCGAGTGGGTAGCCCCCCCCCCCCCACCGGACCCGGATCGCCTAAAAATTTTAAAGTCCATGAAATATGATCTAAGGAACCATAGTCACTGCCTCACCATGGCCGTTCCTCATTTTTTGCATTTTACAGCCAAAAAACTAGAATTCCGCCCGATTCCCATATTTTCGTGTGCTATAGCCCACGCCTCCGAGTGGGCTGGGCCCCCGGACTCGGATCACCTAAAAAAATTTTGGTCCATCAAATACGACCTAAAGAACCATAGTCACCACCTCGCCATGACCGTTCCTCATTGTTTTTGCATTTTACAGCCAAAAAACTAGAATTCCGGCTTATTCCCATATTTTCGTGTGCTACATCCCACGCCTTCCAAGTGGGCACGGCCCCTGACCCCGATCGCCTAAACTTTTTCCGGGCCATCAAATTCGACCTAAGAAACCATAGTCACTGCCCCGCCATGACCGTTCCTCATTTTTTTGCATGTTACGGCCAAGAAACTAGAATTCCGCCGGATTCCCATATTTCGTGTGTTATAGCCCATGCCTTCCGAGTGGATCATGGCCGACCAGACTCTGATCGCCTAAAATTTTTTTGGTCTATCAAATACGACCTAAAGAACCGTAGTCACGGCCTTGCAATGACCGTTCCTCTTTTTTTGCGTTTTATGGCCAAAAAACTAGAATTCCGCCCGATTCCCATATTTTTGTGTGCTAGCCCACGCCTTTCGAGTGGGCCGGGCCCCCCGGACTCGGATACGACCTAAAGAACCATAGTCACCGCCTCGCCATGACCGTTCCACATTTGTTTTGCATTTTACGGCCAAAAAACTAGAATTCCGTCTGATTCTCATATTTTCGTGTGCTATAGCCCACCCCTTCCGAGTGGGCCCGGGCAGCCTGATCCCGATCGCCTAAAATGTTTTCGGGACATCAAATTCAATCTAAGGAACCATAGTCACTGCTCCGCCATGAGAGTTCCTCGTTGTTTTGTGTGTTACGGCCAAGAAACTAGAATTCCGCCCGATTCCCATATTTTCGTGTGCTATAGCCCACGCCTTCCGAGTGGGCCCGTGCCCCTCCGACCTGTACCGCCTAAAATTTTTCCAGGCCATCAAATACGACCTAAGGAACCATAGTAACTGCCCCACAATGACCTTTCCTCATGTTTTTTGCGTTTTATGACCAAAAAACTAGAATTCAGCCCGATTACCATATTTTGGTGTGCCGCCTTCCGATTGGGTCGTGCCCCTCCAGACCCGGATTGCCTTTAATTATTCCAGGCCATCAAATATGACCTAAAGAACCATGGTCACCGCCCCATCATGATCGTTTCTCATTTTTTTTGCATTTTTAGCGAAAAAACTAGAATTCCGCACGTTTCTCATATTTTCGTGTGCTATAGCCCACGCCTTCCGAGTGGGCACGGGCCCCCCGGAACCGGATCGCCTATTATTTTTCGGACCATCAAATACGACCTAAGGAACAATAGTCACAGCCCCTCCATGATCGTTCCTCATGTTTTTGCATTTTCCAACAAAAAACTAGAATTCCGCACAATTCCCATATTTTCATGTGCTATAGCCCACGCCTTCCGAGTGGGGTGGGCCCCCGGACTCGGATCGCCTAAAAAATTTTCGGGCATTCAAATACGACCTAAAGAACCATAGTCACCACCTCACCATG